>NC_056730.1:769546965-769846965 GCF_019279795.1 Protopterus annectens | reverse complement strand
ATATATATAATACTTTGTGATCTAGGAAGTTCTTTCGGGGGAATATGCAAAATCATAAATTTCCATGACAACGTTGGCTTTGATAACCCATCTTCTGAAGTTAAATCTTAAGGGACTTCCAAAGCTTGTATATGCATTTACAGTTTCAGAACATATGAAGAAGATCAGCCAGTTGATTTTTACTATATGGACAGGTTGGGGAGTTTTTAGAGTTAAATTTATGCAGGATAAGGCGTGTATAATATGCATTATTCCATATCATCATCTGGGTATATATCAATTTTTGAAGAGAAGTAGATTTGATAGTCAAGTCAATTGCTTTTAACATAATACTTTTGTCTGGCAATAGGCTTTTGTCTTCCCAATAGTTTGATAACAAAACTTTATCATGAAATCTAAATTCTTTAATTAATTTATTTGTTGTTGTTATATATTTAATATCCTTTTGGAGAGCTTGCCACAAATCAGAGCATTTATTCACCGTCTCATCTTCAGGTTTAAAATTTTTAAAGTAACTTATAGCAAGTTCTCTAATTTGTTTCAAAATAACAAGATAATTTTTAGGTAGGTTAAATTCTTGTCTTATTTGGTTGGCTGAAAATTCAAGATATTTATATATATATATCAATCAAAGTTAAATTAACTATTAATGGAAACTTTTTAAGATCAATTAATTGATTATTCAGTTTTAAATTAGAATTCCTATGAAAGGGTTGAAAAACCATCATATGCTGAACCAGATCTAAAGCTTGAAATAAGTCTTGTAAAGAAATTATGTCCGTTTTAATGTGTTCAATAATCCCATATAATTTCAAAGTATCTTTACCTAAAAAAGGTATTGCTTTTGGATTAATATTCAACTTTGAAATATATTTATAATTCAAGATCACCCAAGTTGGTGTCCACTTAGTACTAGTGACATCATACTTGGCAATTCTTAGAATTCTATTAGAGTTTACGATTAAATAATACATTTCAAAATTAGGCAACTCCAGTTCTCCTCTATTTTTTGGGGTCATTAATTTATCATAAGAAATCCTAGTTTTTTTTTGGTTCCCAAATGAATTTAGCCAATTCTTTATATGAATTTGTTAAAAAAATGTCTTCGAAAGTTTTAGTTGGGCTGGCCTAAAAATATATAATAGCCGTAGTAATACATTCATTTTAACAATTGAAACTTTTGCTAATACTGGCAGTCATACATTTTTCCACCTCCCAAAATCAGAAATTATTTGGTCCCAAATTGTTTTAATATTATTATTGTAGAAGTCTTTATTATCTGCAGAAAACTCAATACCTAAGTATTTAATATTTTCTTTAAATGTTACATGCCCAACCAAAGGTAACAGCGAAAAAGGTTTAGGTGTTTTTAAAGAGAAAATATTGTTTTTTTTTTCAAGTTAATTTTATAGTTAGAGACTTCTGAAAAGTCATTGACAGCCTTCAATAATTTCTCAGTATCTGATATTGGAGATGCACAATAAATGTTAAGATCATCAGCAAAAGCTGCCATTAATATTTTGGTTCCATAAATTATTGGGACATTATGATAAACATTCTGCTTAATATACAAGAACAAAGGTTCAAGATAAAGATTAAATAGTAAAGGGGACAAAGGGCAGCCCTGACGTGTTCCAGTCTTAATCTGTATTCTTTTAGAGAAACTTTTATTAATATACAGTGTAGTATAGGGATTACTATATAATATTTGTAACATTTGAACAAACTCATGGGAAATATTAAAATAAGGTAAAAGATCAAACAAAAAATTTGTATCAACCCTATCAAAGGCCTTCTGTGCATCAATTATAAGGGCATAGACATTAAGATTATTTTGTTTGGCATGTGCTATCATAGTATGTAATGTAAGTGTATTATCACTGGTTTGTCTACCTGCCATAAATCCAGCCTGTTCTTTAGATATTATTTGAGTCATGGTTTTCTTTGGTCTAGATGCTATAATAGAGGTTAAAATTTTCATGTCTACATTTATTAATGATATTGGTCTATAATTATCAGGGTTTTGGGAATCTGAATTGGGTTTATGTATAAAAATTGTTTTTGAAGTGTTAAGATGAGGATCACTCATTTTATTTATAATTATGTAGTTAAATACAACTGAAAGTATCTTACCAAATGTATCTGCAAACCTTTTATAAAACTCCACTGTCAACCCATCAGGACCTGGTGATTTATGTGATTTCATATGTTGGATTATATATACTACTTCTTCTTCGGATATCGGTTTGACCAAGTTATTTTGAATATCTTCTCCTATTTTTGGAAACTTAATTGATTGTAAAAATTTTTCATAAATTCTGTGTGAGGACATATGCTTTTGGCCATCATAAATATTAGTATATATTCCTTCAAAAATATTAATGATATCCTCTGTTTTAGAATATATAATATTATTAAATTGTATTTCCGAAATCTGCACTGTTGTTTTCGATTGATTAATGATCCTAGCTAATGCTCTCGATGGTGTTTGAACATGATTAGCGTACCTCACCAGCGTCTTATATTCTTGAAATGTTAATCTACTATTTTGAATTAAGAAGAGATCCTTTTGACATTTAAGCAGTTCCTTCTCTGTTTGTTCATTAAAATTCCGAATCAGTTCTTGATCAAGTAGTTTAATTTTTGTTTGTTTTTTTTTTTTTTTTAAAAGTTTTTAAAAATTTTTTTTTTTCTTTGTTTAGGGTTTTTTTTTTTTAAAAAAAATTTTTAAGAAGCCCCCCTTTTTGCAAAAAAGGAAAATTTCCCCCTTTTTTTATTTGTGTTTTAACTGTGCCCATTCAAAAAAATTTTTTTGGGGGTAAAAAAATTTTTTTTTTAACCTGAGTGGGGTTACTATGATTTCAGGGGCACTACATTCTTCTGGTATGGTTATAGGCCCTTTTGTGGATGAGAGGGGTGGGAAGTTTGTACCTGGAACCTGTCTGCCAGGATGTTGGCTCATGGCGATATGTCGGTCTGTTCAGTGTATTTTGTACCATTCTGCACCTAACTCCGATCAGATCTGGGGAATTGCCACTTAGATTCTTGACACATGAAGCGTAAAGAATGCCTTGTAGTTGTAGCCCTTTGGATTCCTTGGCAATTTTTCTTTTGAAGCTAGCCTCCTGGATGATTTTTTGTGAGGGATCATAGTTTCTTGCTGAAGTACTGATCAGGGGATGTCTTCCCCCTCTTGGGAATTCACGGCTTTTTCTTGTACTAATTTCCTCCTTCTATCGTTATGAAGCTTGTTTATAGCAAAGGTCCACCAGACTGGTTTCCTTTTCTTGGAGGAGTGAGTCTTGGTTTTGCTTGGGATAGCCTTGCGATCCAAAGCATTCTTGTAGGTGGCCATAGAGGTGCATTAGTAAAGGATTTTGCAGCTTGGGCAGCATTACACCTTTAGCATGGGGATTTGAAACTTTCCACCTCTGTCTTCAGTAACGCAGAAGTTTGCTTTTGAAAAGTTTTTCACAGTGGTTTCTTTGACGGGGATGGGGGTGGAATGTGGATATCTCGTGAGTGAATAGTTTATGGTCACGGGATTCTGAACCAGCTTGAGGGGGTTGGGGCACTCCACCCGATCGCTACATGTTGGAAATTTGATGACCCAGGACCAATATAAGCGCGTCATTGTCACCTCTGGTGGGGATGTTGACCAGTTGATCCAGAGCTTTTGAGTTTATAAATTCTAGGAAACAAGTTGGGCAAGGGAGTTAGTGCACTTGAGTAGTTCTTTCCCAGTTAATGTCTTTGGGTAATTAGAAATCACCCAATATCAGGGTGTTTTGTGGGACCTTTATGTTTCCCAGTGTTTTTGTGAAATGCGGGAATGGGGGTCCTGGGACTTGGTGGGTGATCTGTAGCAACTGGCAATTTGAATTGCAGTTCTTGCCCATTGTTAGTTGCACATGGATGATCTCTGAGCATCGTGCTGTGCCACTAACCTGGAATTAATGGGTATCCTTGATGAATATGGATACTCCCTGCCTTTTGTATTCGGATCTCTGGGTTTTGTGTGGCTGAATGAATGGTAGGCCCATGAGTTGTAGCCTGGTAGTGCTTGGGGTGCTCTCTGGGCGCTTAAACCAGGTTGCTGTTACTGCACATATATCGATTTTCTCCATACTTAGGAGTGCCTCGAGTGCATGAATTTTGAGGTTTAGACTTCTGGCATTAAGTAGCATTACTCTCAGTTTTTTGTTGCTTGTGTTATTTATGGCAGTGGGTTTGTCTTTTTAGCCCTGCCTAAAAAAAGACACTATGGGGGTGGCAAGAGCCTTGGCCAGTATTCAAAAGCCTAAGGGTGACAGGTGCAAGTCATCTCTAGCGAAGCAGTGTGGCTTATCGAGCATGTCATCCCAGGCTGACAGACACTGGATCCACTTTGAATGACACCAGAAGCTTAGCCAATTGTTGAAATTGATATTTTTTTCTTCATACCATTGTATCATTCTTGGTGAGGGCAGGATGCTACTCAGGGTCAGCATCATACCGACCTGGGCTACATGATCAGAGAGCTTTTCCATGTTTCTTTTCATGTAGCCCAGGGAGGTACGGCTCAGGTCATTCACCCCAACATGGACAATGACAGAGTCATATTTGTACTTGTTCTGGAGTGACCTGAGTACTTGTGTTATGTGGTGGATCCTGGCACCCAACAGGCAGCTAACAGTAACCTTCTCCTTGTTCATCCTAGTGAGTGGGACGTCAGCGTGCCTGACTATAGTCACCTATTACTAGTGTGTTGGGAATGTTATTTTGCCTTAAGGGCTGTGATTGGGTGGCACACTGGTTTTGTGAAGTATGTGTTTCATGGTTTGTGTTTGGGGTGGAGATTGCTTGGATGTCTGCTTTAGAGGTCTCTGTTGCTTTTGCAGGTTTTTATTTAGAGCCTCCGAGTATGTTTTTGTGCATTTATGTGTGTTTTTTGCCGGTGCTGATTTCATAGGTCTATGTGAGACTGGAGGTATGATGCAAGTAATTCCCTTCTGCTCTTGACTGTCTGGTCCAGTCTTGGGTTGAGAGAGCTTAGCCTCCAGTTTGGCTGTATAATTGCATCTCTCGCATGTATTAGTGTTTGGTGGTAGGAGGAGAGGGTTGTCTGTGTGCATGAGGCAGTTGTAACATTGCCACAAAATGCCCAGATTCACCAGCTGGACCAGAGAGTACACCTGAAACTGCCCTTTGGACATGCCTGGATAGGTACAGTGAGCTGTTTTACTGATTGGCAGGTAATGTTGAATAGAGAGCCGTGTCCTTCTCTACAGTATGGGGGGGGGTCTAGTGCTAAGGTTTATTGGTGCTTGCTATGAGTTTTGAGCAAGTGCTGGGCTGAGAAGTGAATTGCTTGAGTGCTTAAGTTGAAAGTTTGTTGAGTTCCAAGGGAACAATTGAAGAGTAGACTTTGTGGAGCCAGGAATAGTTATACCCTAGCTAACTGGTGCTGCCTGGTGCGCAAAACCTCGCTAATGTGGGTTTTATAGCAGGGAACTGAAAGAGATAGAAATTATCCCAAAATGGCCAATAAACTACTATTCTGGGCTGAAACCACTGCTCCAGGGACAGATAGGCTGCTCAAAGCTCCCCTCTCTCACAGGTGAACAGAGAAACTTCCTTCTATCCAGGTAAGGTATGGGCAAACATAGAAACTTGTAACACAGCCCTGAATTCAGCACTAACCTGGAAACTGGACTATATTAGCTTAGAAAGGTGGGAAAACAAGTATTTTGTTTTTGTTTTTCTTCAGAAAATAAAGCAGATGCAATCAAAAAACAATTTAAATGCACAGAAATTGCTATCACACTTGAGTGTGTAGCCTACAACAGTTAAACAGGTAATTTAAACACAAAAATGACTTTGTTAAAGTGCAGGCAGTAAAATAAGTACAATATGTAGCTGAAACAAGCTTTTTAAATCACAGAAACTCTAAAAAATTCGGCGTTTTAGGTGGAATTAGCTAAAGGCAGCAAGAAAATGCAGAAAAATGATACTTAATCACACCAAAGTCTCTCTTTTGTCTCTCTGCCGCTGTAGAACTCTGCAGGTCACCAGGCAGGAGCTTGCTGAGCTGTATACAAGCGCAAAAACCTTGCAAATGTGGGTTTTATAGCAGGGAAATGAAGGAGCTAGAAATTAGCCTGAAATGGCCAATAAACTACTAATTTCTGGGCTGACGCCACTCCTCCAGGGACAGATAGGCTGCTCAAAAGCTCCCCTCCCTCACAGGTGAACAGAGAAACTTCCTTCTATCCAAGTAAGGTATGGGCAAACACAGAAACTTGTAACACAGCCCTGAATTCAGCACTAACCTGAAAACTGGACTATACTAGCTTAGAAAAGCGGGAAAACAAGTATGTTTTTGTTTTTTTATTTTTTTCAGAAAATAAAGCAGATACAAAAAAAAACACTTTAAATGCACAGAAATGGCTATCACACTTGAATGTGTAGTCTACAACAGTTAAACACAAAAATGACTTTGTTAAAGTGCAGGCAGTAAAATAAGTACAATATGTAGCTGAAACAAGCTTTTTAAATCACAGAAACTCTAAAAAATCAGTGTTTTAGGTGGAATTAGCTAAAGGCAGCAAGAAAATGCAGAAAAATTATACTTAGTCACTCCAAAGTCTCTCTTTTGTCTCTCTGATGCTGTAGAACTCTGCAGGGCACCAGGCAGTAGCTTGCAGAGCTGTATACAAGCACAAATACCTTGCAAATGTGGGTTTTATAGCAGGAAAATGAAAGCGACAGAAATTAGCCCAAAATGGCCAATAAACTACTAATTTCTGGGCTGAAACCACTCCTCCAGGGACAGATAGGCTGCTCAAAGTTCCCCTCTCTCACAGGCGAACAGAGAAACCTCCTTCTTTCCAAGTAAGGTATGAGCAAACACAGAAACTTGTAACACAGCCCTGAATTCATCACTAACCTGAAAAATGGACTAGCTTAGAAAGCCAGGAAAACAAAATATTCTTTTTCTCTACTTTTGTATGGAGAATAATGGAAGTGGACCAAGAATGGCTTTTACAAGCTTAAATTTAGCACAGATCAGAGTAACCCATTTAAAAAAAGAAGCATGACTCTGATTTTATTGACCATCTAAAAACCCAATGACTCACAACACTTCCATTTTACTAAACTGTGAAAAAACTCATTTATGATGTCTCAGTCATATTATACTATAGAAACAACGTAATAAATATGAGAAATTCACCAAGCCACAAAAATACCCAGTATTTAAATGCATTGCTTAGGAATTGACACAAACTTATACATTATAGAAATATATGGAACAATGTTGTTTTAAGAAATTCATTTGTTAATTAAATTGTGTTTTTGGCGCCAAATCAAGTATAAAAGGGGTGTGCTAAGTGCTTATGTTGGTTCTGATGAAATCTGAGGGATTCAGATGAAAGCGCTTAACCACTAACATCGTTTGGTTTATATCCATGGAGTGTTCTTTGTTTTTACAATAAACCTGTGTTTTTATGTTCATCGGAGCCTCTTTTTGATATAGGAGTTTGATTACAGTTGGAAGATTCTGATAATACTTTTTCCTGTTCGAGCTGAGGACCCGAATTCCGCTATTTTTGTGGCTTGGCATATTATACTATAGACACCAAAGACCAATCTGGGAATGATGTTAAAAATAAAAAGACAACCATACAACCATGCCAATATGGCAGTCCCCATGATTTTGGAGTATAGGAAATTAGAATATAATTTGAAATAAATAGATTGATCCTTGTGTGTTAGTAGAGTACATAATATCAAGATACACTGAAAAATAGATATACTTTCTAGTTTTAATCTTGAACTGCTAGTACCATTTTGAGTATGAGCTGGAAAAGAATATACAACTTGATATAAGATTGATGGTGTTTAAAACAGTTAGTTTTACAGATAATATTAATCACTAGTTTTCTATCTTTAAAAAAATAGGAATGAGAAAATATTTGAACAAAGCAATATCTAAATTAGATACAGATTTGCAAAAGAACTATGATGGCTCAAAACATGTAGATATGATAACTCTTCAAGGTGAATTAAAAACAATTCATTGCACATATTTTTGAAAGAAGGATGAAGGCAAATATGTTGAGTAGACCAATATTAATTCTAAATTCCTAGCCAATATTAGTTCTAACAATATATTGTGTATCAAAAATAATAACAATCTATATTGAATCTTAAGAAATACTTAATGTATTCTTCAATATATATATATATATATATATATATATATATATATATATAGATATATATATAGTATATACAGTAGTAGTGGGATCTATGTCCGAATCCAGACCAGTAACGAACGGTGTGCCTCAGGGCTCTGTCCTGGGGCCCCTCCTGTTTGGCATATACTTCTCAGAAGTACAGGCAAGCACTGAAGGGCTGTGGCTGACCAAGTTTGCAGACAACTGCAAACTGGGTGCTATAACAGAGTCTCTGGCTGACATGGATATCCTCCTGAAGGGCCTTAATGAGACTGATGCATGGTGTCAAAGCCATGGTCTCAAGCTAAATGCTAAAAAATGCATAGTAATCCCCTTTGGAAAAAACAGAGTACCCGTGAACTACCACATAGGAGATAACCCCCTGAAATCTGAAGAAGTAATAAGGGATCTAGGGACCCAAATAGATAGTCAGCTTTCCTTTGATAACCATGTTGCCAAGGTGGTTAGAAAATCCTTCTATGTGACCCATCTGATCACGAAATGGTTTGCATCAAGATCTAACGATGTAGTGGTGCCCCTCTACTCTTCCCTCATCAGACCCATTATTGAGTACAATGCACCAACTCAAATGTACCTGGCCAGACATCTCCAGCAGCTGGAGAGACCACAGAGGTACCTTACTAAGAGGATTACTGGCCTCAAACAGTTGCCCTATGCAGCACAACTGAAAAAAACTAAGGCTTTTCTCTGTTGCATACCGCCTTCTCAGAGGCGATCTCTGTCTAACATACAGAACTAGGCAAAAGCAACGGACTAGCCGTAAACTTAGAAATGAAATGTGAACACAGCTTAATGGCAGAACGGTACAATGAAGGCTCGTGCAATTAGCGCTTTCTTTCACCTTATTTAAAACGTGAACTTCTTCAGAAACAAGAACATGTGCCCTCCCCAGCACAAGTCTTATAAACCCTTTAGAACAGGATATGATGTCATGAAGTTCTGCTTAATTTTTAAGAATATGCACACAAAAATATGCAATGTTATAAATATACATATGTGTACAAAAAACATCTTAGTGTTTAAAATTGAACACCATACTGTCATAACAAGTGTATTCTAGTATTTTAAATACTCAATGTGGTAAAATGACATAATTCAATACAAAATATATTCCTAAATAAAAAACTTGAAATACTTGTCATAATTGCAAAAGTTATGACTTATTCCAAGCACATATCCACAACTGTGATGACTTTGATAGAAACAAGGCCAACAAAGTACATTATTCTTTGTATATGTCTATATAGATATACATCTATAGATTCAAACTGTGTTATTTGTATAACAAAAAACATTTTATATTAATTACCTCATTAAGACCAGGGTACTACCAGGGTAATGTTTTTTGTTATACAAATAACACAGTTTGAATCTATAGATGTATATCTACATAGACATACACAAAGAAAAATGGGTAAGGGTATAAAGTCAAGGCAGTGGATGTAAAGGGGCTAATAGGTGGGAAGTAGGGGGTACGTAAACAAACATAAAGCACAGACAAAGACTAACAGAGAAGGTGCTTACACATGGGGGGCATGACATTGAAATTATACAGGTATAGATAAAGGGGGAGACTGACAATTGAGAGAAGTGGAGGGGAAGGAGGGAGATAAAATAAAAGGAAGGGTAACTTCAGAATAAGGGATAAAATGGGTATATGCCTCCTGTTTCCACACTGCCTGAGACAGACTCAGGGAGAGGCCAGTTAGTACCCTGACTACCATCCCAACTGGACTCCGCCTGAGGTGATAAAGGCAGAGCCAGGTAGCTGTGTGATTCCTGAAGCTGCACAAGGACCTCTCCAGGCAGTCAGTGTGAGCTTCCAGCTTCTGGTCTAACCCCCACAATTGTTTTCACCAACTTCCACAATGTGACAGTCTGAATCCCTGGAAGAGCCACTTGAGGGAAAACAACTCCACCCTCTGGTGACCAACTACCAGAGATCACAGCTGATACCACCAGACCACCTTTGCAGCAATAGATGGAGTCAGATATGTAGCCTGATACAGTGCTGAGGGGACAAGACCAGATGGGGAAAGGTGACCTGTACCTTGCATAGCTGTAACAAATGTTACAGAAAATTGAAACATAAATGTTGAACTGATTTACTTCATCTGAATTCATTATCTAGCTAGCTGTTGGATAAAGTAGTGTATTTTTACACTCTAGCAAGCATTTGTTTTCTCATCAAGGTCAGTGGATTTTCCTTCTAGAGCACGGTTTACCTTTAAATGTGCATATTGCACAATGGAGAACAGAACATTTCCGAAAGGCAGACTGCAAGGTTTGCAATTGCCGAACGGAAAAATGTTTGAATGTGCAATGAGCGAATGCACAGTGAGAATCGTTCATTGCACATTCGACATTCTGGGGCAGATTGCACTATAGTGGGGATCGGAAAATGGTTCCTTTCCCCACTGTAGTACGATCTCAGAGTTAAAATAATAAAGTAGGGAGGTTGCTTTACACTTTGTTTTTTTTTTCTTCGACATTCATGTTCGAAAAACAGTGAATCTGCTGTTCGATTTGCTGTTTTTTGAACATGAAGGTCTGTCGACATTTTCAGTTTCTTGGTTTCGAGTCGCTCATATGAGCACTCGAACCACTGTGATTTGCGGTTTTAAAGGTAAACCTAGAGCACTGGGAGGTAACCTGGTCTGTCTACTTTGAGGAAACACTTGGGACTCTGCATGTAGTTTTAATGGCTGGAGAGCTTATTAATCAAATTATCTTGCTGTCAGTGTCTTTTTTAAATTCTGTACAATTGAGTGGCTCTTGGCTCATTTATACAAAATGAAGTACTTTCATTAAATAATCACACTTTTCTGAGCTGTTTAAGGTATACTGCTGTATCCATATCTTTAAGTTTGTTTGTGGTAGCACTTCACTCCGGACACTCTCTTATTGTGCTTTTACATTAGGAGGACTGGGATTATTTATCTAGCGGCTGTAAGTGTTTACCTGGTCTCTCTGTGCTGAGAAACCAACCAAAGGGGTCTAAGTACTTTTTCTTTGCATGTATCTTATATACTATGACTGTACTTCAGCAGTTTAAAAAAATGGTACCGTTTGCTGTTACATTGCACTGTATTTTACTACTGCATTTGTTGCAGTTTGACTGTGTTTCAAACCAACTGCTAATTTTACTTAATTTAAGAAAAGATCTGTTTCTGCTGTTTATTCTGTTGCTATGAATAATTCAAGAAAAAACTGTGCTGCTTTTTATACTGTTGCTTATTTAATTAAAAAATCCTGCTTTCTTTCTGTTTTTCTGTTGCACTTCTGTTTGCTGTAGTATAGACTGGATTCAGGACAGCTAAATTCAGTTCTGTTTGTAGACTGAGCACTAAAAATCAGTACATTTTTTTAAGAAGCCCCCCTGTACCCATGTGGCAGAGCATACAGTAGGACTATCTAATTGAAGGTTACTGGTTCAGGGCTAAGTTTGAGCTATTTCATTGGTGCAAGGCTCAGTGTGAGCTTTTTCATTGGTTTCTTTGTATTAGCTGCTTTGCTCTTGCTTGCATCTTTCTGTCCTTATCTGCTGAGTGCCAGGTTCAAACCTTGCATAATGGACTGTCAGTTTCCCTCTGTTTCTCTTGCCATCCTGGTGAACATGGGTTTTTTGAGGCAGTGTAGCAACTGTCTCATGTACATCGACAACCCCTTACTCCTAAATCACTCAAGTACAATTTGGGAGAGATGCTCCTACACTAAGAATCTGGAATCACTGCTCTCTCACACCCAGAACAGCAACACTAAACAGGGTGTCAGCTAATACATCACAACTCCTATTCGTAATATGCACCCAACACATAAACCTTCATATGCAGAGGTACTCTCTAGAAACCTATCTAAACACCAAAGAACTCCAAAACACAAATATGCTACACCTAACACAACACCCGAAGCACCCAATACACATAAAAACAGTTTTAGTTATAGATGACTCTACATTTCAACATACAGATGCCACACTAACCAGGTTGAACAAGAAGAAGGTTACTGTCAGTTGTAAGGATTTACTAGATCACGCATACGCTCAAGCCTCTCAATAACAAGTATCACTATGACTCCATCGTAGCTCATGTTGGGGTGAATGACTTGAGCTGTACCTCTCTGGACTATATGAAAATATAGACATGATTGAGCTCTCTGAATATGTATCCCAGGTGGGTATGTCCCTAGCTTTGAGCAGCATTTTACCCTCGCCTAGGATGATACCACAATATAAACAGAAAATGATTGACTTCAATAATTGGCTTAGTTTCTGGTATCATTCTAAGTGGATACAGTTCCTGTCAGGCTGGAATGATGTGGTGGATAGACCATGCTGCTTTGCCAGAGACAGTATTCACCTGGCACCTCTAGGCTTCCGTTGGCTTTTTTAGGCAAGGTCCCAACAACAAAATTCCTAGTGGGAAAATATCAAACACAAAGAAACTAAGGATCATGCTGCTAAATGCTAGGAGTTTTAATCAGAAAGTTCACTCTCTGGAAGCACTCCTCTCCCTGGAAGATGTTCACATTGGTGCAGTCACAGAAACCTGGCTCTCCGCAGAAAGTACCCAAGCCTTGCAAGGCTACAATGCCTTCTATATTTTCAGACCACAAATTGAAGGTGTGAGAACTAAAGGAAGTGGATTATGTATCTTCATTAAAGATAATTACACCTCTAAACTAGTTAGACAAGAAAACTCTGTGGAGCTAATCCAAGTCCAGATTACTGTGGGTAAGACCCCCTTTCAGGTCTTCATCAGTTACACGTCCCCTTCCATGAACCAAGATGCCCACACAGCTTATTTAGACCTACTTGGGACAATTAAGGTACAACATAACATCCTAGTCATGGGTGACTTCAACTATCCTTCCATTAATTGGAAAACTTGTACTAGCCCAAACTCAATCACACAAAAGTTCCTGAACTTAGTTAACTCTAAAGCCCTGGAAAAAATAGTTCACCACCCCACAAAGGGCTCCAATATTCTAGACCTGGTCCTTACCAGTATGAGTGACCAATGCAATGTCTCAAGTGTAGGGACTGCACAGGTTAAACCCAACCTTAGATCAGTCATTTTAGAAGTAGCAATAGCACCAGAACTCCCTAAAGGAGAAGTCAGGCTAAAAAAAAAAAATCATCAAAGTTAACTATACCTGCCTAAGAGAAGGTATAATCAATTTCCAAGCTCCAGTTTTCACATATGGCATTGATGACTATACTAAGGTATACATTGATGTCCTGTATAAACATCCACACAAATGTATAGACACAGCTGTGTCAGATAGGATTAAAGCAAGATCCTCAAAGAAAAAACAAACCATCCTGGTGGACGTCTAGCTTTAATAAATTATACAATAAGTGAATGAAGCTGCTGTCTAAAAATACAAAATTGATATCCCAGAACTGGAAGAGCACCCTCCTCAGCCTAAACAAGCAAATAAGACAACTCATAAAATCTTTAAAGAGCAACTATGAGAACAAATTAGCAACCATAGCCAAGAATAACCATAAAGCTTTCTTCAGCTATATCCGCAACCTAAAGCTAGGACTCAGATATGTGCTGAACTAATTATGGATGGCATCAAATACACTGACCCTGCTGAAACAGTATACCTGCTAGCAGATAGATTTGGCAAAGATTTCACCCCCTATCCCCCAAAGCATACCACAAACCATGTCTTCATCATCTCCTCCTCCCTGCATATCCAAAGAGCAAGTCATCAATGTTCACTCCAAGACTAAGAATAGAGCCTCCGTGGGACCAGATGGCATTCTGGGCTGCATTCTTAATGTTCTAAAACAAGAGCTAACTAATGCATTAGACAGTCTATTCAACCACAGCCTGAGTAGTGGCTTTGTTCCCACTGAATGGAAAACAGCAACTGTTATCCCCCTCCACAAGTGCGGCTCGGTAACAGACCCAGGTAACTATAAACCCATAAGTTTAACCAGTTTCATCTGTAAGGCAATGACCTCATAAATAAGGATATAGGTGAACTAAAAACCCTGGATCTGTCCCAGTTCAGTTTTGCAAGTGCAGATCATACCTGCTAAACCTGGTGGACTTCTTTGAGAACATGACCATTGCCAGAGACGAGGGCAAAGCCATGCACACACCCTATCGTGACTTGGCTGAAAGCCATTGACACTATCCCACATTTGGGCATCATTGACAAACTAACCCAGTTGAATATCAAGACCTATGTTGTCAGGTGGGTTGCAAACTGGCTCACAGATCGACAACACTCATTCAAAGTGGGAGACTTTACCTCTACCAGTAGACCTGTCACCAGTGGGGTCCCACAAGGGTCAGTGCTGAGCCCCCTCTTGTTTGACATATACTTCTGAAAAGTCCAGGCCAAAATGGAGGGGCTGTGGCTAACCAAATGTGCAGCTGACTGCAACTTAGGTGCTATCATTGAATCCGCTAGTGATGTCAGTGTACTTCAAAAGGGGCTTACACAGACCAATGATTGGTGCCAAAGTCATGGTCTTAAACTAAATGCTAAAAATCATCATCATTCCCTTCAGTTAAAACAATGTCTCGGTTGATTATAAAACAAACAATAATACCCTAAGTACCAGTTCAGTAGTGACAGACCTGGGAGCACAAGTTAACTGTGACCTCAGCTTTGATCACCATGTGTCTACTGTGGTGAGGAAAGCATTCAACATCACTCACCTGATTAGCAAAGACATTGCCTCAAGAGAAAAATACATTCTAACTCCTTTGCACTTGTCCCTTGTCAGGCCTGTTATTGAATATAATGCTCCCTTTGGTATGTAGCATACCACACACTTCCAGCAACTTGAGAGACCTCAGAGATTTCTAACTAAGAAAATTCAGGGACTCCAACACTTGTCTTATATGGACAGACTGAAGTTGCTGTCACTGTACTCAGTAGCTTAAAGATTACTCAGAGATGACTTATGTCTGGTTTACAGGGCTATCTCTGACCCAAATCTAATGGAAATGCTGCACATCCATAAGTCAAATGGGACTATAGTCACCTGTTCCAGAGACCTCAGTCTATCCTGCGACATACACACAACCTGCTGGAGACACAGAAATATCTCTCAGAGGTTGCCACTCCTCTGGAATTGGCTTCCAATCCGTATCAAGTAGACAACCTCCATGACTCTGTTTAAGCATAACCTCTACGAATGGATGGGAAACCATGAATTTCTGCCAAGGACTGCCCTGGCTTCTCTCTTGGACATGAGTAGTCCTTGCTAGAAAAACCTTTGGCATAGACGATATCTGTCATCTAGTATTATAGCGGTATTTAATGGCTAGGCTTGTAAAAACTCAGGTCAATAGCCTAGTGACATCCTATGAACCTATGAAATAGATATATATAAAATGAAAAATATAAAATGAGATAGAAAAACAGGATAGTGACAAAGAGAGTGAAAAGGAGAGAAACAGAAAAGAAGTCATTAGTATTATTTCTGTGACTTATGTTTATGTGATATGCGATCTCTCAGATTGCTATGCAGTGTTCTACTAAAGAATCAGTATATACACTAAAAGGACACTTCAGATAGTTCTGCCTAAGTGTGTTATCCCAATTCTCTACAGTAGGATCTTCAGGTAATCCATAAAGAACAAACTGGGGGACTGGGGGCTTGGCATTCATGTGATCTAGACTGGTGTATATATATGTACTCAGCTTTTCAAACATGGTTTTATCTGAAGACGTTTTCATTAAGAAGACAAAAGTGCTTATCCTTGAATTGTTTTTATCAGCATTTCAATATTAAAGCAACCTTTTAATCGTGACTTGTGGCTCCAGGTGTACTGAGTCCATACTTTTGAACTACTCAGGATCTTCAGGTAGATGTACTGCATCCAACTTCCCACTGTCATAAATCTGTTTTGAAAGTGTGGATGATACAGTGGTGGCATGAAATTGTTGAGTGGCAGACATTGTGGCCAGTGTGTGGACTACTGGCTCTGTGGACCTACTGCAAAAACTGTACTGTGAAGTGGCATACAACAGTCCACATAACATAGCTGTAGCAAAGCAAACAGTTAATTCTAGGAAAATGTATAACCAATACTGGCATATGTTAGAGAGCAGCATGGGTAATATGGTGCCAATGGACACACACCCCAGCATGCGGCATAGGCCCCAACACTATCTTACCACCACATGTGATATTCCCCTCCAATTGACATTGCACTGTATATAAATGTAAATTTTGTGATGGACCATCTGAACAGGTCATTGATATCAGAACCACAAAAATAAAAATCTGTTGTATCCCTCAAAGTCTCAGAAAACCCAGTATGCAACCTATACTGGGTCAAAAACAAACCAAGAAGAAATTTCACAGTGTGGAGGGTGTGAAGTTCACTCCTTGAATAATGTTATGCATCTGTTTCACTAATAAAAATTGAACTGTAAAATATGTACTACAAAATAATAAAATAGAAAATAGTAGGTAGTCCACAGTTGAGTTAAAAATGGAATATCCTTTATTGAAACACACAAACAAGTGATCCTAGTTGAGTATAATGAAAAGCATCACAAACATTCATTATTTATATATAATCAGGTTATTTGGAGCAAGGGAGTGGTTACAGAAGGTGGTTCTGTTAAGAACAATAAAAGCAATAAAAGCATTAAACTCATTCCTTCAATCAAGTACTACCACATGTGATATTCCCCTCCAAATGACATTGCACTTTATATAAATGTAAATTTTGAGATGGACTGTCTGAACAGGTCATTGATATCAGACCTGGCTCAAGCCTACTACCATTGATAATGAGATTATACCCCCAGGGTACAATATATTAAGACTTGATCGCATCTCTAAGAAAGAAGGGGGGTAGCCATCTTGTATAAATCCACTTTGGAAGTATCCAAAACTAGTACCCCAGATGCCTTGTTTACTAACAATGCAGAAATACTCATCACAAAGGTCCAACTCAACAAACGTAAATCTATAAACATTGCATGTATCTATATTCCTCCAGGTGACAACACAAATACCTTGGAGGGTGTCCTCCAATGGCTCTCCACTAACTGCCCTTAGGAAACTATTATTCTCGGGGATGTTAATATCGACTGGAATACTTGCTCTTCAGACTTCCCCTCCACCCATTTAAATTTGCATGGCTTCTCCCAGATGATATCTTCCCCAACCAGAATCAATAAGCCTAAAAAAAAAGAAAGTATCCTAGACTGGATATTAATAAACAACCTACTCCAGATATATAAAACAAGCATACTACCTGAGGACTTTAGGGATCACTTCCTGACCTATATAATCAGAAAAAGAAATGACATCCCTCAACAATCTTCCTTTAAAACCATTAGAAGTTGTAAGAACTTTATTCAGACTAAATTTCAGAATTAACTTAACACATGTGACTGGTTCAACCTATGGCTACTTCCACTAGATGAAGCGGTCTCATACTTTAACTCAACATTTCTTGCTATCCTGGATAACCATGCTCCCCCACGCACTATCAGAACCAATAACAAAGTAGCACCATGGCTGCCCAATGATACAAGACAAAAAAACTATTAGCAGAAAGAAAGCGTGGACCTCCTGGAGAACCACTAAGTACCCAAAAGACCACCTTATATATAAACAGCTGAGAAATAATACAAAGAAGTGTATTATGCTAGACAAAAATAATTACTACTGTAATCTGCAACAAAAGCACCAAAATCAACCACAAAAATGATGGTCAGGCATAAACAAACTTCTCCACCCAGGCCAATCAACTACCCCTACCCCCTTAACTACCCTCCAACAACCTCCTAAAATTGTTGCTAACACCTTTAACACTTACTTTACAGAAACCATGCAATCCCTAGCCAGTAAGCTATCTCCCTGTACCCCAAGTACCACCAACCCCACACCTGATAATAAGATCCCCTTTAAGCTTGATCCAGTACCAACATATTTTATTAAGTCCCTACTTAAAAAACTGAAAACCAACACCCTTTCAGCAGACCTACTACCTGCAGAATATCTCCAAAAAGTTGCTAATGAAATAGCATACCCCATATCAATTTTAATCAATAGAACTATCCACGAAGCCTATATCCCCCACATCTGGAAAATCTCCCACAATGTTTCTCTTCATAATGGGGAAGATTCCACTGAACTTTCAACTTATAGGCCTATAGCCATTCTGTCTCCCTTGGCTAAAATAATGGAAAAATGTATCCACAAGCAATTTTTTGCCTATCTGAATCAAAACACTCTCCTAGCCCCCTCTCAACATGGATTTAGACCTTGCCATAGTACAACCTCAGCCCTTCTCTGCTTCTCCCATATAAATAAATCAAAACCATAATGACAACAAGCTCTCCTCAGCCTTCTTCCTTGACCTATCAAAGGCATTTGATATGGTAAATCACCAGCTGCTCTTAAACACATTAAAAGCACTCTCCATAGATAACCTAGCAATTACTGGTTTCATTCTTACCTAAGTGACAGACAACAAGCTGTACAATGGAAGAATAACCTATCGTCCCTTTTACTAGTCACCCTTGGAGTCCCACAGGGATCTATATTAGGTCCCCTCCTATTCTTCATATTCATTAATGACCTGTACAAAGTCATCCCTGATGCAACTTGTATTCAGTATGCAGATGACGCAACCCTAATCTGTTCTGCCACCTCCCCCACAGATTTACAATCCTTGTCCCAAATCACATTCAACAAAGTAGAGAACTGGCTCACTGGTCACAAACTACTATTAAACCCAAATAAAACCAAACTATTACTCTTCTCCCCGTCTCACAAGGTCCCCTCACCACCTCTCACCATAATATCTAACACTGGTACCATAATTTCCCCAGAACCTAGTACTAAACTATTGGAAGTGATCATCGACAACAACCTCAAGTTTGATGCTCACATAGACAAAACTATTAAAACAGTTAATAAACAATTAGGCTCTTTATACAGGATTAAACCATTCCTAACCCCATCTGCTAGAACTGTTATTGCCCGTACACATCTGCTATCGACCTTTCTTTATGCCTCGCCCATCTTCATAAACCTAAGCAAATCAAACCTCAATATATTTACTAGGTGCTAGAATAACATTGCCAGATTTGCCACAGAATCAGCTTATAGAACTCATCACTGCCTTAACCTTCAATCGTTAGACTGGCTTTAACTACCCTATCAACTGCAATATAACCAACTAATAGTTGTTCACAAAATCCTCTACCAACCAGACTGTACACCCATACTGAAAAATATTATTACCCCCTACAGTAACCTAAAATCCCTTTGCTCTTCCAAAAAATTGCTAGTGCAAACTGTTAAAACCAACAATTCAGCTGGTGAATCACTATTCTCCAACTCTGCTGGTAAAAACTGGAACCTACTTCCTGCTGAACTCACCACTGACCCCTCCTTAACCAAATTCAAAAAATACCTTAGGAAATACCTAGAAATGCAGTGGCTTTGTCCCTGTACAAACCCCCACTCAAACATAATTCATAAATGAGAACCTCATTACAAGAATAAAACTCTGACTGTCTAACTGTTTATAATTCTGTGTATCACCCACCTACTGGAAAGATTTAAAGTTAACATTACACCATGTATGATAACCACCTTAATATATGTGTTTTCCTTTTCAGATGAAATCTTTAACTATTTCTTTCTCGGCTACTTGCTTCCAACCTTTGTTGTGTGTATGTGAGAAAAACATGTACCTGTGTGTACATATCGTTAAACAAATCTCAGTTTTGTGATAACTCACCGTAATAATTTCACTGTTTTACACTTGTTTTTGTACATTTGGAGCTTTTCTCCCCGGGCCTCCACTGAAAACGGACCTGTATCCAGTTGGACTTTCCCAGTTAACAAATGTAAAATAAAATAAATAAATAAGTACCCCTTCCCCTTAACACCATAGTGCAAATTGAGACTCTGCTACCTTAGAACTGAAACTAAAAAGTTAGAGACACATTAAAATATATAAGACCAGCTCATTAACACTTTATATAGACAAACCTACCAATCCAAACGTTATTAATTAAGAAACTAGCTCACTAAAAAACGACTAATAACTAACAACAAGATCTACCACTAGACATCTGTCAGAATAAATAAATTAAAACACTTTTAACAAAGATCATTTTTGTACCAAATAAATACTTCATCAGGTTTGTGTGTAAAAAAACATATAATATGAATGACATGAATGAACATGTGTATAAATCTACAAGTGAACATTTAAGTAGGCTGAAAACCATAGCTGTAATTGCAAGGCAGAGATACAGCGAAAAATGTTAAAAATAAAAATAAAGCACTAAAGCCCTAGGGTTATGTTCAAGTGTGGCATCTAACTAAAAAAGCACTTAGCCTGAATTAATAAAAATACACTCAAAAGTGTCAGAAAACAGCACCAATGTTATTTATTTTCATTATAAAATATTATAAAATATTTACAATGTTTGACATTTGCTTTTAGCAATAACAGCATGTAATGTCAGTATTAATCAGTCCCATATCAGACTTTTAATAGTCTTTTAAACAGTGGGGCAGTTTTCTGAGTTCTAGTATGCTTTTTATGGAGCCATAATAATTAAGCCCAAGTTTTCTAAAAGAGTTTAGTTTCAGCTGCCATAGTAGTTCACATTTTTCTAAAAGATTAGGGATGTCTCCTCCACTTCTAAATGTCCATGTGACACCTGTGCATTGGCCCAGTAACCAAGGAGCCTCAATCATCACCACTAACACCAGTGAGAGGTGTCCACACTGGGAAAGATAATAAATACACACATAGTAAAGTACAATTTCCCTTAAGAGCACAGAGAGATCACTGTCAGTCTGGGGCTGGTTTTTCCCTTTCTCTCCAGATCCCCAATAAGACTCCCCACTGGTAAAGCTATAGGGTACAGATCTCAGCCAAGTAGTCAAGGCAAAATCTCCAGTGCCCTCTCTGTCCAACCAGTGCTTCATGTCCCTGCCCAAATAGCTGACACACACACACACACACACACACACACACACACACACACACACACACACACACACACACACACACACACACACACACTTTGAGATTTGGATTATATACAAACACACAGACACTCCTGAGGAAGGCTGGCACAGGTTCTCCAGCTGTGCCCCCTCCTGCCAGGCTATAAGGTAGAACTCACTGATACCAACTACTCTTATCAGCTACTAAAAAGGCCCTTACCAAAGGATATCCAATTATTACTGTGCAATATTATTATCCAATTAGTAAGTGCGATAAGCTAGGCTTATTTGGAGTGGCTTTGTACAGTATTACTATATACATGCAATGTACTCTAGAGCGTGAATTATCTCTACACAAAACAGCCACAGTTGACAAGTTTAACAATATTTAATAATAAATAATAAAAACACAAGACAGATCTTTTCAATTCAACACAGTGCTAGTCAAGAGTTCAAAAATCACAGGAAAATGCTTAAAATAATACTGTAGAATAGTCTGACATAAATATAGAAAACAGCTAGACTAAATCTGATTAAATTCCTATCTAACGCTAAGAGCAATCACAGTTCTAAATAAACATACATATAGAACAAAGGCAGAGTAATTGTGAGTGGATGCTCTCCAAACAAAATCCAAAATGCTCTCTCTCTCTCTCTCTCTCTCTCTCTCTCTCTCTCGCTCTCTCTCTCTCTCTGAGATCCCTTACATTGATAATACATCACTGCTGACTCACTTTAGATTACATCATTCTTGACACTTCTCTGGTTTCTAGGCTACCAGAAACTCTAAATTTACATTTCTTAGTTTTCTTAGAAAGTTTGCACCTGGCCAGAAAGCCATAACAATAAAATACATTATACATGTAAAACCTTGCAATTAACTCTGGTCTCAAAACAATAGAAGGAATTCATCAATCCACAAATTATGTCTCTGAGCTTTGAGATCAAACAGTCATACAATGCTTGACTTATCAGCTTTCTTCCAGCAGAGTGCAGTGTGGTTACATTTTTGAAGTTCAACATTTAACACAGTTTTCTTGCATTTAAGAGGACAAGCCTGTGGATTACATTCATATTTACAATGACATACAATTATCTACAAAATTCTATCTAGCTAGGCTGGCAGCCTTCACATATCTTCACAGTCCACATGATCAATAATTTGAAATTTAAAGCCTGTGTGTCTTTTGTGAAGCTGCAGGTGCCAAGCCACTGTATTATTCTTACACTTAACTCTAATTTCAGAAAGGTGGCCAGAAATCCTTCTTTTAAGTCTATTGAGCATTTTCCCCACAGAAATGCTTTACAGTCATTGCAGCTTGCCCTGTAAACCACCTGCATTGTGTTACAGTCACATCCTGCTTTCATTTTAATCAGTGCTTTTAAATAAGGGCAAAAATGCTTCTTTCCTGTATGTACTGACAAAAGACACAGTTGGCTCCACACTTATTGGTGCATGCATCGATTGGTCTGTGCCTACTTTCCACCCAACTCCTAATTTTTCTGGCTTTCCAATATACAAAGGAAGGAGCTTCTCCAAAGATGTCCATTAAATGCAATCTTTCAGTAATTATGGCCCAGTTTTCTCTAATAATATTAATGATGCTGTGATAGTCAAAAGTAAAATTCAAGGTATGACTGTCTTTAGATTTGTTGCCCATAGATTTCTTTAATGCCCTCCTATAAGGACTGTTAAGGGATGGTGCATTTGTACTTTTTAGTTCAATTATAGGTTCCAGAATGCTATTTAACATATTGCTTTTGTATCCCCTCATCAAAAAAATAATTTTTAAGATAATTTAGGTTCTTAAGGAAGGGTTCCATTTTTGTGATGATCCTAGCCAACCTGTAGCCCTAGGACTTAACAGCTTCAGTAATCTACATATCTAAGAACACTGCCGAGGTAAGGCTGTGGGAAGAGATTAAATGTATGATGGTGATTTGATTCATACATTTTCTAATTTAGCACTGTCAATCATGATTTGTACAGGAAAACCAACAATGGCACAACATGAAAGAACAGGTAAACTTTTATATATGGTGCATAGCTATAATTTTTTTTACATTTAATGAAAATTACTATAAATAAAAGGCTCATATAGCCATTGGACAGCTAAGGCCCCTAGCATAGCCAACATAGCCACAGGCAAGTGGAAGGAGGATTGTGTTTTTAACAATAGAAAATGCATGCAACATATCACAGTGTATGTGGGCTTTATTGAAAACATCTTTATTGTGTAGAAAGCAGACAGTGCTAAATTAAAAGATTGTATCCACTATCTGAATCAAACCACTAACTTCCTGCATTTCACCTCTTCCCACAGCTTTACCTCCATGGCCTTCTTAGATATGCAGATTACTAAAGACTTATATCGAGGTAAAATGGACAGAGATCTTTACAGACAACCTACCAGAGTAAAGCTCCTGCTACATAATAAGAGTGTCCATCCCACCAGGACAAAATATAACATTGTTAAGTCCCAGGGACAACAAATCTAAAGACAGTTGTATCTTGACTTTTACTGTTAACTATCACAGCATCATTAATATTAGTAAACAGAATTGGGCCATAATTACTAAAAGCTCATATTTAATGGACTTCCTTGGAGAAGTTCCTTCTTTTGAGTATAGGAAAGCCAGAAACTTCTGGAGTTCAGTTGAAGGTAGACCCAGACCATTGGATACATTTACTAATAAGTGTGGAGCCAAATGTGTCTTTTGTCAGCACATACAGGAGGGAGACATGCTTTTCTGCCCTTATTTAAAGAAACTGATTAAAACCAAGGCAGGATGTGTCTGTAACTCAATGCAGGTGGTGTACAGGGCAAGCTGCAATGACTGTGAAGCATTTGTTTGTGGATAAAATGGTGAACAGACTTAAAAGAAGGATTTCTGGCTATCTTTCTGAAATTAGAGCTAAGTGCAAGAATAATATACTAGCTTGGCACCTGCAGCTTCACAAAACACATTGCCTTTAAATTTCAAATCATTGATCATGTGAACCTTTTGGAACTGGAGAGAGACATCCCTAATCTTTTCGAAAAATGTGAACTACTGTGGCAGCTGAATCTGAACTCTTTTAGAAAATCAGGGCTTAATTATTATTGCTTCATAAAAAGCATACTAGAACTCAAATAACTGCTCAACTGTTTAAAAGACTATTAAAAGTCTGATAATCAGAATCAGAATCACATTTACTGGCCAAGTATGCACACATACAAGGAATTTGACTCTGTTTTTTTCAGTGACTCTCCATGTATGAATTACATAAACGACATACATGGCCAGATGCTTTACTTCTTTACCATCACAGAACTTTGAAACTCCCTCCCTCCAACATTCAGATCCACCCGCTCAGTAGCCCTCTTCAAGATATCTCTGAAACAACACCTCTCCTCATCTTGGCTGTGCATATGAGCTAACATCACATCTTATATAACCTAACTTCAACCATCACAACGATTACCCCCACTCTACTACTCAGGCATCCTCCTTTCACATCCACCTGTATTTTTAGTTACACTGCCTCTCCAGCCTGTCCACTTCCCTCTTCTACTAACCCTCATCATCCTACCATTGATCCCTCCTTTCTACTTTCTTCTCTTCCTAACCCTTACAGACCTATCATTGAACCAGGCAAGACATTCAGGTACTTTCGCAGGCTACCTTAATATCATACCACCACTTATATCTCAACAATATCCATCAACTTTGATGATTCCTGCAACATGACTCATATAGCCTACCTCTCAGCTATTACACCTCCTAAACATGTGAAAAGTTTAAGTACCTAGTCTCTAATTAATTCCTATATCTGCTTTGCAGCCAGTGCATGAAGTGTCCCATATAAATTTTGCTAGCTGAAACCTACTCATATGGAATGTTCTCATGTATATACTCTGTATTGCTTGTATAATATCTTTGATTGGAGAATGATTACTTATATACTGTGTTTTTCACCAATTGTATAAGCTGCCAGTAATATGTACTAAATGTCTATATTAATGTAAATTCTGCATTGCATATGAAATGTCTTATATGTGGAGAATTTCTCCCCGGGCACTTCTGGCCCAGCTGGACCATCCCAGTAAACAAATGCAAATAAATAAATATTAAGAACTAAACAATTGACATTCATACAACTATTAAGAATAAGCTCAAAAAATGTAAGTATACTGTACATATACGTATATATAGAAGGTGCAAAGTGCAATTCAGTGCAAGAAATACTGAAATAAACTCTTTAAGAAACAAGTATTAATACTCAGTGGCTTGGGAAAAGGAATACCACAGCCTAATAAGCTGAGTTAACTGTTTATGAACGTGATGGCTTGTGGAAAAAAATGTTCTTATATCTGCTTGCTTTGTTGCGTATTAATCTATAATGCCTGGCCAATGGTAATAGTTCAAAAAGATGGTTGTCTGGATTTGAAGGGTCAGTGATGATTTTCCCTGCCCTTTTCATGACTCTGGAATAGTACAGGTCCTGTTAAGGAGGGCAAATTAGCACCAGTGATATTTTTGGCAGAACTGCCAGTTCAATGTAACCTATTTTTGTCATGATTAGACAGAGATCCAAAGCACACTGTTATGAATGAACTGAGAATAGACTTAATGACTGCTGTATAGAACTGAATCAACAGCTCCTGTGGAAGGTTGACCTTTCTCAGCTGTCACAGAAAGTGCATTCCCTGTTGTGCCTTTTTTATAAGTGTTAGTCACATATCTTTGAATTTATTACTGCTCAATATCCGAGTTGTTTGGCTTCTGCTACATACCTACAATCAACTGCATTACTAGCTGAGTTAAGTACAAACTTGCAGTGTTAAAGATTGTACTACATTTTATTTTTATGTCTATTTAATATTGTGGTCTGTGCCTCTCTGTAGTTATTTATTTTTCTATGTAATTGTTTCATAGAATACTGTGGTCTCTCTCTGTCTCTGAAGTTAGTGGGGGCTATTGTGTTTCACTTCATTGATATTCAGTGTTAAACTCTTAGCCTAGAGGGTTTCTCTGTATAAGTGTTAGTCACATATCTCTGAATTTATTACTGCTCAATATCTGAGTTGTTTGGCTTCTGCTACATATCTACAATCAGCTGCATTACTAGCTGAGTTAATTACAAACTTGCATTGTTAAAGATTGTACTGCATTTTATTTTTATGTCTATTTAATATTGTGGTCTGTGTCTCTCTCTGTAGTTATTTATTTTTCTATTTAATTGTTTCAGAGAATACTGTGGTCTCTGTGCCTGCAGTTAGTGGGGGCTATTATGTTTCACTTCATTGATATTCAGTGTTAAACTCTTAGCGTAGAGGGTCTCTCTGTATTTATAAGTGTTAGTCACATAGCTTTGAATTTATTACTGCTCAATATCTAAGTTGTTTGGCTTCTACTACATACCTAAAATCAACTGCATTACTAGATGAGTTAAGTACAAACTTGCAGTGTTAAAGAGTGTACTGCATTTTATTTTTATGTCTATTTAATATTGTGGTCTGTGCCTCTCTGTAGTTATTTATTTTTCTATTTAATTGTTTTATAGAATACTGTGGTCTGTCTCTGTCTCTGCAGTTAGTTTCCCACCCGCCCTTCCTGTTCTTGTTGTGGTATTAATCTTGGTAGCTTTGGAATTGCACGCCCCTCCTGTAAATTTGTGTTTGAACACCCCCCTGTGTCTATCTCATTTGCTCACTCAGCCGAGTACACTGAGATCATATTTTGACTTCAGACACTCCTACCAGTCCCATCTGTTCAGCTCTATCCCAGCTCTAATCCAGTCTAGTGTCACTAGCTCATTCTACCTAATACAGAGAGAACATTTGTGAAGGGCAAGCCACTTAGGTCCTTAATTTTGAATTATCTTCTGTTTCTCCTTTCTCCCTTTCCCCTTTCCAAAAAAAAAACAAAATATTTATAAGTTTGTTTCCTGCCTTTCCTGTAACTAGTCTAGTCGAAATACAGATTTGCTGTATCCAGGACTGTTTGTAAGCTTCTGAGCCCCCAAAGCCTTTTTGTGTTGGAGGGAGGCCTTCTAGCTTATCAGTGGGAGTGGTAAGAACTAGGTAGCCTATCTACCACAAGAGTGGTTTCTGGCTCAGAAACTGCAGTTTATTGGCCGTTTGGAAGTTTTTCCATCTCTTTCAACTTACTGGTTTAAAAGCCTGTGCTTGTGCTTGTTTCCCATCTTTCCTGTAACTAGTCTAGTCCAGATACACATTTGCTGTATCCAGGACTGTTTGCAAGCTTCTGAGCCCCCCTAGCCTTTCTGTGTTGGAGGGAAGTCTTCTAGATTATCAGTGGGAGCGGTAAGTACTAGGTAGCCTATCTACCACAAGAGTGGTTTCTGGCCCAGAAATTGCAGTTTATTGGCCGTCTGGAAGTTTTTCCATCTCTTTCAACTTACTGGTTTAAAAGCCCATGCTTGCGCTTGTTTCCCATCTTTCCTGTAACTAGTCTAGTCCAGATAAACATTTGCTGTATCCAGGACTGTTTGTAAGTTTCTGAGCCCCCCCAAGCCTTTCTGTGTTGGAGGGAAGCCTTCTAGCTTGTCAGTGGGAGTGGTAAGCACTAGGTAGCCTATCTACCTCAAGAGTGGTTTCTGGTCCAGAAATTGTAGTTTATTGGCCATTTGGGCAGTTTTTCCATCTTTTTCAACCTTTGGTTTAAAAGCCCACATTTGTGCTCGTTTCCCACCTATCCTGTAACTAGTCTAGTCCCAGATACAGATTTGCTGTATCCAGGACTGCTTGTAAGCTTCTGAGCCCCCCCCCCAAGCCTTTCTGTGTTGGAGGGAAGCCTTCTAGCTTATCAGTTGGAGTGGTAAGCACTAGGTAGCCTATCTACCACAAGATCCAGGTAAAGATTCTTAGTTTTAGCACTTGAATTTGCTTATTCATGCTCAGCACTTGTTCAGAAATTGTTAGCACTAAATAAGCTACAAATTACTACAGCAGTCAACCTTCCTCTTTACATAGAGGAAAACAGTTTTTGTACTCACTTTCCTCACCTGTCTAGAGGAAAGTAGTTTTTTATTCAGGCATGTCCAAGGGTCAGCTCCCAGTGTTCTCTCCTGTCTATCTGATGAATCTGGGCATCTTGAGGCAATGTAGCAATTGCCTCATGTACACAGACAACCCTCTCCTCCTACCACCCAACACCACAACCTGTGAGAGATGCACTTATCTAGCCTAACTAGAGGTAAAGCTCTCTCCAAACAAGACTGAACTTGACAGTCAAGAGGAGAAGGTGAACACTTGCACCACACCACACTCATCACATAGTCCAGCTAAACCTATACCACCAAAATCCACACATAGAAACACAAAAACATTCATGGAAGCTCTCAATAATAATCTTCTCAAGCAACAGAGACCTCCAAAGCAGAAATACAAGCAACCTCCACCCCCCCAACACAACCCAAATGACACATAGCTCACGGATTTAGTGTGCCAATAAACCACAGCCCATAAGGCAAACCAGCGTACCCAGCACACTAGTCATAGGTGACTCTATAGTCAGGCACACTGATGTCCCACTCACCAGACTTAACAAGGAGAAGGTTATTGTCAGCTGCCAGTTGGGTGCCAGGATCCGCCACATATCCCACACACTCAGGTCACTCCACAGCAAGTACAAATTTGACTCTGTCATTGTCCATGTTGGTGTGAATGACCTGAGATGTACCTCCCTGGATTACATGAAAAGAGACATGGAAGACATCTCTGATCTTGTAGCCCAGGCAGGTATGACCCTAACCCTGAGTAGCATCCTGCCATTACCCAGAATGATACCACAGTACAAGGACAAAATGATTGACTTCAACAATTGGCTAAGCTTCTGGTGTCATTCTAAGGGGGATCCAGTATCTGTCTGCCTGGGACGACATGGTCGACAGACCATGATGCTTTGCCAGAGATGGCCTGCACCTGTCACCCCTGGGATTCCGGATACTGGCTAAGGCTCTTGCCGTCCCTATAGTGCCTTTTTTAAGCAAGGTTCAAATGACAAATTCACCACCGTAACAGGAACAGGCAAGCAAAAACTGAGGGTAATGCTACTCGATAGTAGAAGTGTAAATCTCACAATGCACTCACTCGAGGTACTCCTTAAAATGAAGAACATCGATATCTATGTAGTGACTGAGACCTGGTTCAAGGTTCTAGAGAGTACCCCTGCATTGCCAGGCTATAACTCATACCACACTTTTCGGCCGTCTAACCTGGACCAGAACACCAAAGGCGAAGGTGTGTCCATATTCATTAAGGATAACCACAACTCCAGGATAGTTGCACAGCATAATACATCCGAGGTTATCCAAGTGCAACTAACTCTGGGCAAAACTGCAATCCAAACTGTAGCTTGCTACAGATCCTCCACCATGCCCCAGGATTTCCACTCCTCTTTTCTTGATATACTGGAAAATATTAGGGTTCAACCAAACACCATAATAATGGGCAATTTCTACTACCCCACCATTAACTGGGAAAACTACTCATGTACCAACTCCTTCGCTCAACGCTTTCTAGAATTCATAAATTCCAATGCCCTGGATCAACTTATCCACACCCCCATCAGGGGCAACAATATCCTAGACCTAGTAATTACCAACATGAGTGACTGGTGTTCCACACCTGAAGTCAACTCCTCTTTGGTCAGATCCAACCATAACTTAATCACCCTAGATATCCGCATCCCACCCCCATCCACCATTAAGGAAACCATGGTAAAAAAATTATCCAAAGCTAACCTCATGCTCCTTAAGACAGAAGTGGTGAACTTCATGACACCCATGCAGAAGGACAATACAGTTACGACTGCTGAATCCTACACAAATGTAGTCTATAAGCACTTACATGAGTGCATGGATCATGCTCTCCCAAACAGAACCAAGACGCTATCCTCCAAAAAAAGAAAGCCAATCTGGTGGTCCCCTGCCATAAACAAACTCTACAACAGAAGGAAGAAACTGTTGCAAAAGAGAGTAAAATCCCATGAGTGAAGGAGCTCCCTGGTCAGCCTCAGTAAGAAACTGAGATCCCTTATAAGATCCTCTAAAGCTAGCTACGAAAACAAAACTGCCACTGATTCTAAGGGCAACCACAAAGCATTCTATAGCAATGTCAAGAATTTCAATGGCAACACCCAGATCCGCTCTGAGTTACAGCACATCACATAAATTACAGAACCAACTGATCCTGGCAGATAGGTTCAGTGCTAACTGTACCCCCTCTCACCCCCTAAAGGGCCCATATATATACAAGAAAAATGCAGAGTCCCTGTAATCACATCTATCCAGGTAAAAGCTGCACTCTCTAAAACCAAAAACACAGCATCCATGGGACCAAACAACATCCCAGGCTGTGTTTTACATGAACTTCAGAACAAACTGGCTCCCACCTAAGCACCATGCTTAGTCATAGTCTCACATCAGGCTTTATGCCCACTGAATGGTGCACAGCAGCAGCTATCTCATTCCACAAAGGGGAGCCACCACTGATCCTGGGAACTATCGCCCTATTAGCCTGATGAGCCTGGTCTGCAAGGCCATGGAACATATCATCATGGAACTCATAAACAAAGACATTGGTAACCTCCAAAATCTGGGCCCCACTCAGTTCAGGTTTGTGAAAGGCAGATCATGCCTTCTGAACCTGATTGACTTCTTTGAGGCAGTCACCAAAGTCGTAGATGAGGGTAAGGTGGTTCACACAGCCTATCTTGACCTCGCCAAGGCTTTTGACACCATCCCCCATTCTGGAATTATAGCTAAACTCACTAAACTAGGTATAAATCCATACATCACAAGATGGGTTGCCAACTGTCTTACTGACAGAACCCACAGGGTAAATATTGCAAACTCCAAATCTGACTTCAAACCAGTGACAAGTGGAGTACCACAGGGTTCAGTCCTGGGACCTCTCCTGTTTGGTATCTACTTCTCTGAAGTACAGGCTAACACAGAAGGCCACTGGCAATGAAGTTTGCAGATGATTGCAAACTAGGAGCTATAGTTGAGTCCCCAAATGTTGTGGGCATCCTACAGAAGGGCCTCACTGAGACAGATGCCTGGTGTCAGAGGCATGGCCTCAAGCTCAATGCCAAAAAGTGCATTGTCATCCCCTTTGGTTAAAAACTCTGTACCCATGAACTACCACATAAACGGCAGTCTACTTAACACCGAATGTGTGATAAGAAACCTTGGGACCCAGGTGGACAGTAGTCTCTTAAGAAGCAGGGCGCTTCCGGTGGCGTCTAGGGGCCGAGATCATCTGCAGGAGAGACCTCAGCTTCATCGGCGGATGAGTCGACCAGCAGGAAGAGCGTTTCTTTTGAGAGTCTGAATACTGAGCACGAATCGTTTATGGAGGCCAATGGAGCAGCAGGTGATTCCGAGCAGACTTCAGCGCAGCAAAAAGGAAGAGGGCGCCGTTTTCAAACAAAGGGAAGGAGAAGATAGTAGCATATCTAGAAAAGAAGAGTAGGGAAACGTTTTTCCAAAGACTGTTTTTGCCAATAAAGGGGAAGCACGACAGAACTTTATGCAGGGCTTTGTGCAGGACTCAGTGTTACATGAAAATGCTGATTTTGTTAGTGAAGAGAATGTGCTTCAAGACGTTGCATCAGGCTCTTGTATCAGTATGGACATTCATGAAGGTGAGAATTATAACATTGTCAATATCTCTGATTTATATATTTCCGAGAGTGCTATGCAAGTCCTGTTTAAGGGTACTAAATTTGTGCCCGTAAGCTTTCCCTCCCTGGCAGATTTATGTATGGAAGTAAAGCATTTTTGCAGAAAGTTGTACCTAAGAGATTTTTTTGGAGATCAAAATTGTTCGTCTCATGATAAAATCAAGGAAGGAAATGACATTGATGTTGATGTTGAAAATTTTAATGGTTTAGAGAATGTTGAATGTTTAGAAGATTCTTTGTTAAATTTAACATTACATGAAAATGAGTTTGTGGATATTTATGCACATGAGGAAGTGGGTGAACATGGGGGGGGCTTTGCCTTCAGCACAGGCTATGGTAGGCTAACAGTTCCCAAAGTACCCTATAACAGTGAATTCATGCCACCCAGAAGAAATTTGGTCATTAACGTTTTTGAGAAGACATTATTGAAAATTGTGGAAGAAGAACATAAAAAGTTTTGTCGGAAAAAGAAAAAATACAACTTAAATAGGGATGAGTGGAAGGCCCTGTTACATTTAAAAGATGTCAATGACCAGTATGTTTTTTCTCAAGCTGACAAGGGTGGGAACTGGGTAGTTCTTTCTAGGGATAAATACAATTCCATGGCTTTGGAGCTATTGATGGACACCAATACTTATTTAGAACTACCCCTAAATCCATTAAAAGAATACAACGCTTTATTATTGGAATTATTGGAAAGAGGTGAAAGGTTAGGTTTTCTATCATCGGGGGATGTAAGGAAGTTACATATCAAGAATCCTAGAGTAGCTAGATTTTTCATTATTCCCAAAATACATAAAGATATCACAAATCCTCCAGGACGTCCCATAGTCTCAGGTAAGGGTGGTTATCTACAAAATGTAGGAATATTCCTCGATTCCTTATTGAAATGTCACTTGGTTAGGGTACAGTCACATGTTAAGAACAGTGACGAGGTGTGCTTGGAAGTTAGCAATATTGCATGGGATGATGATTTTATTGGGCTAGTGTGGGCGTCAGGTCATATACACCAGCATCAATAGATTGCAAGGTTTAAAGGCAATGGAAAAAATGTTGGGGGATGGACCTAGGACTTTCTACATTACCAGTTTATTGGACTTCTGTCTAACACATAATTGTTTTGGTTTTGAAGGGAAGCATTTTTTGCAAAAGGAGGGCACAGCAATGGGGGCAGCTTTTGCGCCCTCATATGCTATTTTGTTTATGGCACATTTTGAAAATAGTTACATTTATTCTTCTGAATTTTACAAAAGCAAGGTAGTTAAATATGTGAGATTCATTGATGATTTGCTATTCCTATGCAGGGGTATTCCAGAGGAATTCGCAAACTTCATTTGTGAGATAAGGAATAACACCTGGGGACTAGATTTCACTTATACTGTGGGGGGCAGAAGTATTCAATATTTGGATGTGGAAATCTATTTAGGTCCTGACAATAAAATACAGTACAAACCACATTATAAAAAGACTGCAGCTGAGAATTTCCTTCATGCATCCAGCATGCATAGTGATTTTTTGATAAAATCTTTACCTTTGGGTGAATTTAAGCGAATAGGCAGGCATACCTCTGAACGAAATCTGATTCCAAGTGAGTTCAATAAGGTTGAAAGAAAATTGATAGGGAGGGGTTATTCCAAAGCATGTGTGAGGGAAGCCAGGATGAAGGCAGAATGTGAGTTAGGTTTCGGTGGCCAAACCGGGAAATGGGGTGAGTTATGGAATTCTGGGAAATCTAGCATTGTTGATGACGATGACTTTGGTGAAGATAGGTCTGGTGACAATATGTTTTTTGTTACCAGATACTCGCATTTTTCCAACACACTCAGGGAAATAGTGCAGAGATTTTGGCCCATCATCAGTGAAGATGAAAAAATAGGAAAACTTTTTCCCTCGAGGGTTACCTTTTCTTATAAGAGGTATTTTAATCTCAAGGAAATGTTAAATTTCAGAAGGAATAACATACTTGAAAAAGGCAATAGAAGAGGAACATTTAGATGCGGAAAGTGCAAGGTTTGCATTTGGGTCAAAAACTTGGATGGCATTAAAATTAATGAGGTCAGATACAATGCTTTAGACTATTATGACTGCAATTCCACTGGGGTAGTGTACATTATTGGTTGTGGATGTGAGAAACCAAAGTGGTACATAGGTCAAACAACAAGGAAGGTCAAACTCAGGATTCTTGAGCATCTGGGAGATATAAGAAATAAGAGGATAGAAAGTCCGATAGGAAAACACTTTTGTGAAAAACATGGGGGGGTTCCAGAGGGTTTTATGTTTGGTGTTCTGGGCAGGCCCAATGTATTTGGAAATGAGGCCATGTTTCGTGAGAAATTGCTATTAATGGAATCCAGATTCATTTTCAATTTGAAAACCTTGTTTCCCAATGGGATGAACTTGGAGGTCTAAAATTATTCCGTATACCCGTCGGTATTAATAAATTATGAAGACACTAAATTTTGAGGATATCCAAATTTCGAAGATATTATATTTTTAGGATAGTTCATTTATTAAGATTATATGTAATATGTAGCAGTGTTCAATTTTTGTGGGTTTTTTAGGTAAGAATAATAGAAAGCATGATCCATTTACATTGATGTATTTATGCATTAATTTATTTGTTCATATTTGTATATAAAAAATTATGAATTGTTCTTGCATTTTATACAAGTAAAGGGAAGTTGATGCCAGAAAGATGTTTGTATATAGTATGAAGGAAATTTAATTGAAAAATTAGGGGATGGTGTATCAATTACACAATTAAATGTTTGTTTAAATATGGGTGGTGTTTGATATGCAAATTGTATTCCAGGAGAAGGCGAAGGCCGAGGTACCAGAATTAAAAAATTTCCAAACGCACAGCAGTTGGTGTTCTTATTCAGTATATTTAAACTTGTGAAACTTCAGAAGGAGTGGAGGTGTTGTTTTGTTATAAACAAGGAGAAGGTTATTGTCAGCTGCCAGTTGGGTGCCAGGATCCGCCACATATCCCACGCACTCAGGTCACTCCACAGCAAGTACAAATTTGACTCTGTCATTGTCCATGTTGGTGTGAATGACCTGAGATGTACCTCCCTGGAGTACATGAAAAGAGACATGGAAGACATCTCTGATCTTTATAGCCCAGGCAGGTATGACCCTAACCCTGAGTAGCATCCTGCCATTACCCAGAATGATACCACAGTACAAGGACAAAATGATTGACTTCAACAATTGGCTAAGCTACTGGTGTCATTCTAAGGGGGATCCAGTATCTGTCTGCCTGGGACAACATGGTCGACAGACCACAATGCTTTGCCAGAGATGGCCTGCTCCTGTCACCCCTGGGATTCCGGATACTGGCTAAGGCTCTTGCTGTCCCTATAGTGCCTTTTTTAAGCAAGGTTCAAATGACAAATTCACCACCGTAACAGGAACAGGCAAGCAAAAACTGAGGGTAATGCTACTCAATAGTAGAAGTCTAAATCTCACAATGCACTCACTCGAGGTACTCCTTAAAATGGAGAACATCGATATCTATGTAGTGACTGAGACCTGGTTCAAGGCTCTAGAGAGTATCCCTGCATTACCAGGCTATAACTCATACCACACTTTTCAGCCATCTAACCTGGACCAGAACACCAAAGTAGAGGTGCGTCCATATTCATTAAGGATATCCACAACTCCAGGATAGTTGCACAGCAAAATGCATCCGAGGTTATCCAAGTGCAACTAACTCTGGGCAAAACTGCAATCCAAATTGTAGCTTGCTACAGATCCTCCACCATGCCCCAGGATTCCCACTCCTCTTTTCTTGAAATACTGGAAAATATTAGGGTTCAACCAAACACCATAATAATGGGCAATTTCTACTACCCCACCATTAACTGGGAAAACTACTCATGTACCAACTCCTTCACTCAACGTTTTCTGGAATTCATAAATTCCAATGCCCTGGATCAACTTATCCACACACCCATCAGGGGCAACAATATCCTAGACCTAGTCATTACCAACATGAGTGACTGGTGTTCCACACCTGAAGTCAACTCCTCTTTGGTCAGATCTGACCATAAGTTAATCACCCTAGATATCCGCATCCCACCCCCATCCACCATTAAGGAAACCATGGTAAAAAATTATCCAAAGCTAACTTCATGCTCCTTAAGACAGAAGTGGTGAACTTCATGACACCCATGCAGAAGGACAATACAGTTACGACTGCTGAATCCTACACAAATGTAGTCTATAAGCACTTACATGAGTGCATGGATCATGCTCTCCCAAACAGAACCAAGACGCTATCCTCCAAAAAAAGGAAGCCAATCTGGTGGTCCCCTGCTATAAACAAACTCTACAACGGAAGGAAGAAACTGTTGCAAAAGAGAGTAAAATCCCATGAGTGAAGGAGCTCCCTGGTCAGCCTCAGTAAGAAACTGAGATCCCTTATAAGATCCTCTAAAGCTAGCTACGAAAACAAAATCACCACTGATGCTAAGGGCAACCACAAAGCATTCTATAGCAATGTCAAGAATTTCAATGGCAACACCCAGATCTGCTCTGAGTTATAGCACAACGTCACATAAATTACAGAACCAAGTGATATTGCCAACATCCTGGCAGATAGGTTCAGTGCTAACTTTACCCCCCTCTCACCCCCTAAAGGTCCCATATCTATACAAGAAGAATGCAGAGTCCCTGTAATCACATCTATCCAGGTAAAAGCTGCACTCTCTAAAACCAAAAACACAGCATCCATGGGACCAAACAACATCCCAGGCTGCGTTTTACACGAACTTCAGAACAAAGTGGCTCCCCACCTAAGCACCATGTTCAGTCATAGTCTCACATCAGGCTTTGTGCCCACTGAATGGTGCACAGCAACAGCTATCTCACTCCACAAAGGGGAGCCACCACTGATCCTGGGAACTATCGCCCTATTAGCCTGATGAGCCTGGTCTGCAAGACCATGGAACGTATCATCATGGAACTCATAAACAAAGACATTGGTAACCTCCAAAATCTGGGCCCCACTCAGTTCAGGTTTGTGAAAGGCAGATCATGCCTTCTGAACCTGATTGACTTCTTTGAGGCAGTCACCAAAGCCGTAGATGAGGGTAAGGTGGTTCACACAGCCTATCTTGACCTCGCCAAGGCTTTTGACAACATCCCCCATTCTGGAATTATAGCTAAACTCACTAAACTAGGTATAAATCCCTACATCACAAGATGGGTTGCCAACTGGCTCACTGACAGAACCCACAGTGTAAATATTGCAAACTCCAAATCTGACTTCAAACCAGTGACAAGTGGAGTACCACAGGGTTCAGTCCTGGGACCTCTCCTGTTTGGTATCTACTTCTCTGAAGTACAGGCTAACACAGAAGGCCACTGGCAATGAAGTTTGCAGATGACTGCAAACTAGGAGCCATAGTTGAGTCCCCAAATGTTGTGGACATCCTACAGAAGGGCCTCACTGAGACAGATGCCTGGTGTCAGAGGCATGGCCTCAAGCTCAATGCCAAAAAGTGCATTGTCATCCCCTTTGGCTAAAAACTCTGTACCCATGAGCTACCACATAAACGGCAGTCTACTTAACACCGAATGTGTGATAAAAGACCTTGGAACCCAGGTGAATAGTAGTCTATCCTTTGATAATCACATTGCCACAGTAGTCAGATAATCCTTCTATGTGGCACACCTCGTCAGAAAAAGGTTCTCATCCAGGAAAAAAGAGGTCATTGTTCCCCTCTACTCAGCACTCATTTGACCCATTATAGAGTACAACCCCCCTTTTGGAATGTACCTCACAAGACATCTGCAGCAGCTGGAAATGCCACAGAAGTACCTCACAAAGAGGATTACTGGCCTCAAACAGATGTCCTACACTGACCATCTCAAAAAACTCCAGCTTTACTCTGCAGCATATCACCTACTCTTAGGAGATCTCTGCCTAACATATAAAGCTATGTTAAATCCAAAGCTGTTGAACATGCTACACCTAAAGAAATCCCAATCCCTCTGAGCTACATGCTCTAGGGACCTAAACCTTGCACCACGATAAACAGGACATTCTGGAGGGATAGATTCCTGTCCCAGAGACTTCCTATACTCTGGAACAAGTTACCCATATGTGTCAAGCAAAGTTCCTCATTAGCACTCTTCAAGAAAAATCTTGATGAGTGGATGGGAAATAGAAAATACACACCGTGGATCACTTCTGTGGCTCTGCTCGACAGGGGCACAGGAAATTAACTTTCTTGGGTGGCATAAGCCAGGGAACCTTGTTGGCTAGGTTTACATGGTCCCTTGGGCCGATAGCCTTGTACCTACCTATGAAACTATGAACCTATGATGGACCCTACATTGGTCTCCCACTTCAAGTCACGGGAGATTATAGATCCCAAAAACTTGAAGGATTCCACGACGGACACAGCAGTATTAAATATAAAGGGGGTTAATATTGTAGTACCACTCCTAAAGTCATCTCCACAGTTTTAAGAGTGTTCAGCTCCAGATTATTATGACTACACCAAAGGGCCAGCTGCTCAACCTCTCATTTGTATGCAGATGCATCATCATTCCTGATGAGCCCAATGATAGTTGTATTGTCCGTGTATTTAATACATTTGATAGAGGCGTCCTTAGAGGTGCAGTCATTAGTGTAGAGGGAGAATAGCAGTGGAGAGAGAGCACACATCCCTGGGGGGCACCTGTACTGATTGTGTGATAGCTAGATGGAAACTTCCCCAGTTTCACCTGCTGTTTCCTATTGGTGAGAAAACTGGTGATCCATTGGCAGGTGGTGACAGGAACAGAAAGCTGGGAGAGTTTCAAGTGAGGATGTTCTAGAATTATTGTATTAAATGCAGAGCAGAAGTCCACAAATAGAACCCTTGCATATGTCCCTGGCTTGTCAAGATGTTACAAGATATAGTGCAGGCCCATATTAACTGCATCATCCACTGACTGGTTCTCTCAATAAGCAAACTGAAGGGGGTCCACTAAAGGAGCTGTAATATGCTTCAAGTGAGCTAACACCAGCCTCACAAAAGTCTTCATGACCATAGATGTCAAAGAAACAAGCTCATAGTCCTTCAGTCCTGTTATACTGGATATTTTAGGGACTGGAATGATTGTGGCTTTTTTGAAGCATAAGGAAACTTTACACATCTCTAATTATTTGTTAAAAGCCCAAGTAAAAACAGGAGCCATTTGATCAGCACAGGTTTTAAACAGGAGGGTGAAACCCCATCTAGACCATCTACTTTCCTAATTTGCTGTCCTTTAAAAAAAGACACATACTTTTTAGAGATAATTAATGCAGGCTGAATGTGAGAATGTGTGGGAGAGAGAGTCATACAAGTCTGAACACTGACAGAGCTGGCGACAGTGTCATTTGTAGCCTCAGACTTATCAAACCTGCAGTAAAAAGCATTCAAGTCATCAGCCAGCTGGTAATTAGCTGCAGTGTATGGGGGGTGGTTTTCTGTAATTTGTAATGTTTTGAAGAACATTCCACACTGATGCAGGATCATTGGCTAAAAAGTGGTTTTTCAGCTTCTCAGAATAGTTCTGACATTACATGATAATATTGCATGCTGGCATTACATGCTGATATTGTTAAAAACAAATATCAAACATTGTAAATATTTTACAATGAAAATAACTGACATCGGTGCTGTTTTCTGATACTTTTGAGTGCACTTTTACACGTTGAAACTAAGTGCTTTTTTAGTTAGATGCCACACTTGAACAGATCCCCAGGGCCTTAATGTTTTATTTTATTTTTAACATTTTTCACTGTATTTCCACCTTGGCAATTATAGCTATGGTTTTCAGCCTGCTTAGGTGTCCACTTGCAGATTTATACGTGTTCATTCATATTATGATATTTTTTTTACACACAAACCTGATGAAGTATTCATTTGGTATGAAAGCGATCTTTGTTAAAAGTGTTTTAGTTTATATGTATTAATATTTATTCTGATATATGTCTACTGGTATATCTTTTTGTTAGTTAAGTAGTTAGTCATTTTGTTAGTGAGTTAATTAATAAAGTTTGGATTAGTAGGTTAACATAAATAAAGTGTCAATAAGCTGGTCTTATATATTTTAATTTGTCTCTAGATTTTTAGTTTCAGTTCTAAGGTAGCACAGTCTCAGTTTACACTATGGTGTTAAGGGGGAAGGGGGACTTGGTTAAATGAATGAGTTTTATGCTTTTTTTGCTTTTATTAACTTTATTAATATTTTATTAACAGAACCACCTTCTGTAACCACTCTCTTCCTCAGAAATAACCTGATTATATGTAAATAATGAATGTTGTTTATGCTTTTTATTATACTCAACTAGGATCACTTGTTTGTGTGTTTCAATAAAGGATATTCCATTTTAACTCAACTGTGGACTACCTACTATTTTCTGTTTTATTATTTTGTAGTACATATTTTACAGCACCAGGAAGAAATGGAGTTCCTGGACCTCACCATCAGGAAGAAGGCTGATTCAACCACCCTGACCCATGACCTTTATCAAAAGCTGACTAGGGTCAACTTCTTCCTACATGCCTCCAGCATGCACCCTCTGAGACAGAAAGTGAGCGTAGTCAAGTGTCAAGGCCTCAGAATCTCCAGGGAAATGTCTGATTTTCTTCACAACATGCACAACCTAAAGAGGGATTTCTTGGCCAGAGGCTACTCCCAAAGGCTACTTGGTAGAGTCCTGGACCCTGTCATTACCCAACGAGTGCAAAGACCATACCAGCCCTTCATCAGCACCAGAGTCCCTGGCTACCAGGATGAAAAATACAGATTAAACCTCATCTTGGACTACTCCACAGACTATGACGACATCACCAGGATCATCCTCAACAATTGGTCCATAATAATGAGCAACAGGAGCTTCGGGCATATTTTCCCTTCCAGACCCACCTTCACAGCCAGGAGGGGTAAGAGTATCAGGGACTTGCTGGAGCACCCAACCACCACAATATTGGATTCCCCAGGGACCTACACATGCAGTAATCCACCCTGTCATTATTGCTCACACATGAGTGGGTCCTCAAGCTTCTTTTGCCCTAACAACAGGAAAGTCTACCGCCCCAATGTCAGGGGTGACTGCAACCTAGAAGGGTTGTTTACCTTGCCTCTTGCACTAAATGCCCAGCTTTTTAACTTTGGCAAAACTGTTAACACCTTGAAGACCAGGATAGCAAGACACTTACATGATCTCCACTACCTTAAATGTACCAGCCAACTGGCTCAGCACACACTAGCTACTCTGGGACACAACAACTTCAAATTCCATGTGTTGGACCACATTCCAAATACCCTGTATAATAGTGATTACAACTCGTTGCTGGAGAAAAGAGAACTGGGCTGGCAGATTAGATTACAATCTAGAAAAAGACCAGGACTTAATAATGCGGAGTCTATAGTCCCGGTGCTAAATCTTGAAAAGATTCAACACTAATTCTTCCAGCATCTCCATACTTTTGGACTCCTTCTTTTACATATTTTGTTTCCCTGGCAAAGTTTGCCTGTTGTCATGGCTTGTACTTGTGTTTTTTGCCTTAGGTGTGCTTAGCAGGCCAGCGTGTTATGTTTTAATATATTTTCCCATTTGTTATCTGCCCATTTTTGTTTCTGTATTCTTGTGTTTGTATTTTGTTATTTTGTTTTATTGGTTGTTTCTTCTAGTCGTTCCTGTTAGTTTTCCTTTAGGATTCCATAGCCATCCTGATGAAGTTTTAGATGAAAAGCATAGCCTAACCTCCCTCTTTATTATTAGATGATAGCTGTAACACGTATTATCCCTTTGGGGTAATTTGCATATTTCCCAAGGTGCATCAGTCACAACTGTTTTTACGTGCTATTTTCTAGCTTTACAAACATTTTTATGTTTGTCAGCTTTTTTTCCAAGTTGTTATTCTGTGTGTACTTTGCACTCACTGTTTTAGCTTTTCAATTGGGATTTTCTATAGTCACCTATTGCTTATAGTTATCACTTAGGTAGACAACCATGTATTCACAATAGTCAGACATTTCTCCTAGGCTGTACTGAAGATATCTCTGAAAACAATCATTTGTAGATCTAGAACTGCGCTTTGATGGCTCAAATAAATGTGATGGACTTCCTGTGATATTCTGACTGCATCCTTCTTGTCTTTGTCTTTGTGTGTTCAATTTGTTTTTTGTGCAGAATCCATGTTTTCTGACCAAAGGCTGGTATGGGCACTTCTGAGAGTTCGTTCTAAAGCTGAGCAGTGTGGGTTTGGTTCTGAGTTTGCTGTTTGGAAACAGTAATCTGTGTCTAATAAGTGTACTCTCTGGTGTACCACATTTCAAAAGCTGTGTTACACTGTGGTACCACCACAGCACTGCTTCCATAGGTGTATTTTTAGTGGCATTTTTTCTTCCCTGCTGGGAGGCTTATATCCCATCCCATAAAGGTTACTTCAAGGATCTTTACATATAGAAGTTTTGAACTGTAGAAGTAGTTTAGATGTGGCATCTGAATATATATTAACAATCATATTTATATACTTTCCTAATGTTATTTCACCCTTGAACACCTCTATTTTTTTTTCATCCAACAAGTTTCCTAGTGTTGTTTTTCTGAAATAGATGGAAGATTATTATATAAATGTATAAGACTTATTCATTAAATCTTCTCCATGAAAATATATCATGGGGATGCTGGAAAGTGGCAGAGCATTTCTACAGAAGACCAAGTAATCTGAATAATAAGTAATTATTTTACATTTGTAATGAAAAATGAGTGTATTTTATGAACAGATGTTAATGTAATGTGTGCACAGTTCCTAGCCTTCAAGAACTCCTACTGGTAGTATATTTCTGTAGAGTTTGTCTTGTGAGTTTTGGCTGTAAAGTTTCTGTTGTTTGTCAAAGGATGCCAAATAAGTGAAGATGATTTATCAGAAGTACAGTAAGTGACCGAAAGTATCAAAGATGCTTTTTATACTTCCCCAGCAACCCTAAGGAGAGAACCAGCAATATGCACCTCTTCCACCATGTAGCAGACTACCCAGAGGTACTGGGTGCCATAGACTGCACGCAGAGCCACATCAAAGTACCACCCAGTGAACAGGGTAAGTTCTACGTAAACTGCAAGGGCTTTTACTCCAACAACTGCCAGGTCATGTGCAATGCCCAAGGCATTATCATTAATGTGTGTGCTGGCAGCCCTGGAAGCTATCACGACTTCCACATCTGGCATTCCTGACAGCTGTACCAGGGATTTGTCATGGGGACAGTGATATTACAGTAGGTCTTGCAGTCACAGTAAGGCACTGAAGGGTAAGAAGTCTGATACTCAAGTGTATGCCATTACAAGCTAACCTGTGGTCTTTCGTGATATGACTCTGTTCTTTGTTCTCCAAGACAGGGCACAGTACTATGCTAAATGGAACCAAAATGTAAAGCAAATATCAGCACAGTCTGTGCAAATGTGTACAGTTGACAGGTGAGCCCCCCCCCACAAACCCATATTCCCATAGAAATGCAGTAACATGTATGTTTGTAGGAAAATAGCACTAGAGCACACATTGCCAGGGTGTCGCAATCATCATGATAACGTGTTGCATGTCCACAATATGCAGTGGTCAATGAGTTATGTACATGTGTGGTTAATACTGTCAGGATGTGGCCAGCACTTACTCCCAGCTGTTGTGTCTTAGTGGCCTAGATACAGTACTGTGGTAGACAGGGCCATGTTCTAATAACTGCAGTGCCAACTATTTTGCAGGTCAACTATACTTACGGTAGTGGTTGTACACACTGTCCAGACATCAATATCTGTTACTGCAGGAATGCTGAACAGGTCATGGACAGGGGGCCATGCATATGGACAGCACACATCTTGGAGTAACCTACACGGTGCCTACCATATCTCTCAACTGTACAGACCTATTGCAGAATGTCCAGAAGTTTGCATCATATTTGTGGTTTTTATATCATGAAATAGTGGTCGTCTGGCAATCCACTGGCAAATCACGTAAGACTGAGGTCAAAAAAATAATGACAGATTGTAGTTTCAGACTTCATACTCTTTAAGAAAATGCATGCTAATCCAAAACCTGTTATTGTATCACCTTTCTATGTTTGTAAGGCCAAAAGTTAACAATAGTCCCTATATGTAGGCCTCTGTCCCCAAATTACTTATGGCTTTGTCCAGATATCTGGCTCTAAATAGTCAGGAGGTATGGTGCCTAGTAGGACAGCAGGTATCTGAAGGTCAGTGTACTGCCAGTTTATAAAAGGCTGTCACCTTTCTGTGTCAGCACTGACAACATTTCACTGGCCAATAGCCATACCCCTGCAATGACAGAGGTTGTCGCAGAAGGAGCACAAGTATGCCTTGTATATCTGTTTTGCTTGTCCTAGTATTGCATTTGCCTGCCAACTATTTGCAAAACAAGAAAAGGTCATGTCAAAACACCATTGACAGACTAGGGATCATTCTGGGAGCCCATGGTATATGGGATATATGTCCCTGAGGTGCAGGCCAAAAGCACTGGCCTGTGGCCGACCAAGATGGCAGATGACTGCAAGCTGGGAACAGAAATCAACACCCAAAGTGATGTGGATGTTCTACAACAGGGTCTCATGAAAACAAATGATTGATGCCAGAAACATCACCTTAAGCTGAATATTTGCAGATGCATCAGCATCCCCTCCAGGCAGACTGACGGCCCCACATAGTATCACATTAACAACAATGTCCTACATACATAATCAGTAGTGAGGCATTTGGACACCCAGGTTGTTAGCCACTTGAAGTTTAAGCACCATGTTGCGTCCATTGTACAGAAAACTTCATAGATGGGACAACTCAAATGTAAGGGTTTTCCATCCAGGGACAAAGAGGTCACAAGATCCATGTATGCTAACCTTATAAGGCCAATTATTTTATTCAACACCCCCTTTGGCATGTACCTCACAAAGCACATACAGCAGCTGGGGAGACCACAGAGGTTCCTCATCAGGAGAATGCAGGCCCACAAACACCTACCCTACACAGATAGGCTAACAGCACTGTCCCTCTACTCAGTTCCATACAGACTCCACAGAGGTGGCCCCTGTCTGTCATACAAGGCAATCCAGATGCAGCCTTGATGGAACTGTTGCACATCTGGAAGTCAAGGCCCACTTGATCTACCTGTAAGCGCAGCATCAACCTGGTCTGTGATATCAATAGGGCTTGTTGATGTGACAGATACATGTCCCACACACTCCCCCATCTGTAGAATACACTCCCTGTCCACACCAAGCCAAGTGCCTCAATACCCCTAGTGAAGTCCTTCCTGTATAAGTGCATGGGAAACAGAACATACAGTTCTGTGATTCTACCTGTGTCTATGATGGACAGGGGCTCTGGGAGCAGACATGTCTTAACATGGGCTACACTCTCATCCATGAGGGTTATAAGGGCTTCAGAACTAATAGGCTACTAGGCTCATATCGACCTATCAGCCTATACACAGATGTCTGTCAGTGTTTCACCACATTACTCTGTACTGCTCTGCCACTGATATACCTGGAAATCACAGTGCTATGTGAAATATACCACACATATAATGCACATCTCTGCCAGTAGAATGCACTCTGTACCCACACCCATACCTCTCAAAGTCTTACAGCAGGACATCTGGACAAGGTCATAAACAAAAGTGGGACAAAGGCCCAATGATAGGCTTGTGTTTTAAATATTGTCCTTACAAACTTAGACAGTTGGTAGAATAACAGGTTTAGCATTAACATGAATTGGTTGAAGGTTATGAAGTCTGAAACACAAATTTTCGGTCATTATTTTCCAAATTCTCAGTCTTTAAGTATATGCCACCAACTTTCCAGAAAACCACAAGCTTATGACACATGGACAAAAAAATAGACAAACATCTGGACAATATGGAAAAAACTGTACAGTTGAGAAGTATGCCCACACCAGGCTATGACCTTTCAGGTAAGAAGAATACCACACAAGCAGGAGATCCCCATCCAGTATATCACCAAGGTGCTGGACTGTTTACACAGCTTCATCAGTCATTCAGCTGTACGCACACCTCTCAACTGGCCAGATTGTGCAAGAATGTCTAGCGTTTGGCTCATAATATTGGTCTGTGCATCATCCATCTTGTATTTCTCTGGTAAATCACTGTGATGATCTAAGGATTTCTGTCAGTAGGTAATGACACAATACATTACAGTGTCAAATGTCATATATGTCAGAAAATGCCTGTTAAAATAAAACCTGGAACTCTAGCGACTCATACATTAATAAGAGAAATAGTTACAGTATCTCCCTATGTTTGGCCCATTGTCACCCCATTTTGGCAGGCTATCTCCAGATATCTTGCACTAACAGGTTGAGAGGTATGGCTGCAGCACACAAAACACTGGACTGGACTACAACAATCTATGGAATTGAGTCCTATACTTACTATAAAAGGTTATACTGGGCATGATCCTGTACTTTGAGAGCCCATGTTGGAAACCACATTGGACTATATAGCTGTATTGTGCAGATGTCTTTGCATACACACAGCTATGTACACTTTAACTGTCTCCACACACACACACATCAGACAGGATTACCCACAGCCAGCTGTAGGTGACCCATATGCAGTATAACTGCATCTGTTGCATGTGATACACAAGCACATATATATGAGCAACATAGTGCAACATGTCAAGCATACACTCACATAGACATGGGGAAGAGACAGACAGACAGTGATAGAGAGAGAGAGAGAGACACACATACACAGGGAGGCACACACACACACACATACACACAGATTGAGTCATACACAGGGATACTCTGAATGGCATAGAGTGATGTCCTGCTGCAGACAGTTGTATACCAATTGTAACCAGTCATACATACCAGCATGAAGGTGAGATCCACTGTGTGATAGTACTGAGATGGGGGTTGTAATGTCACATCACCTGCCTGTGTGTGTGTGTGTGTGTGTGTGTGTGTGTGTGTGTGTGTGTGTGTGTGTGTGTGTGTGTGTGTGTGTGTGTGTGTGTGTGTCTGTAGGTTTAAGTATTAAGAGGCCTTTCCCACCCAGTACACTTCCCATTCACCTACTTTATAAGAACTTCTGGTGTCATTCATCTTAAAAGTACCTTTGGACTGGCCTCAGTCCTATAAGCTCTATAACACATGCAATAACTGCATAATACTATTAGTTAGGGGTTGTAATCTCAGTTCTGGCATATGTAAGTGTGTGTGTGTGGGGGGGGGTGTAGGAATAAGAGTTTTAGACCTTTCCTACCCATTACACTTCCCATTGCCCTATTTTACAAGATCTGCTGATGTCATTCAGCTTAGAAGTACCTTTGGACTGGCTTCAATCCTACAAGCGCTGTGGCACATGTGGTAACTGCATAACACTATTGTACAAATAACTAGATAGGCAGGGATACTACTCTCAGTCCCAGCATATCTAAGTGTGTGTGTGTGTGTGTGTGTGTGTGTGTGTGTGTGTGTGTGTGTGTGTGTGTGTGTGTGTGTGTGTGTGCACATAGGAATAAGAGTTTTAGGCCTGTTCCACCTAGTGCACTTCCCATTGCCCTACTTTACAAGATCTACTGATTTAATTCACCTTAGAAGTACCTTTGGAATTGCCTCAGTCATATAAGCTTTGTGGCATGTACGATAACTACGTAAAACTATAGTACAAGCAACTAGATAGGCAGGGTTCTATTCTCAGTACAGGCAAATGTGTGTGTGTGTGTGTGTGTGTGTGTGTGTGTGTGTGTGTGTGTGTGTGTGTGTGTGTGTGTGTGTGTGTGTGTGTGTGTGTGTGTGTGTGTGTGTGTGTGTGTGTGTGTGTGTGTGTGTGTGTGTGTGTGTTTGTAGGATAAAGTGCTTTGCGGACTTTCCCATCCACAACACGTCCCAGTGCCCTACTTTACAAGGGCTGTTGATGTCATTCACTTTAAAAGTACTGTTGTACAACACTCAGCTCTATAAGCTTTATGGCATGTGCAATAACCACTTAACAGTATAGTACAAATAACTAGATAGGTAGGAGTTGTAATCTCTGTCCTGGCAAATGTAAGTGTATGTGTGTGGTGTGTGTGTGTGTGTGAATGTGTGTGTGTGTGTGTGTGTGTGTGTGTGTGTGTGTGTGTGTGTGTGTGTGTGTGTGTGTGTGTGTGTGTGTGTGTGTGTGTGTGGAGGGTCTATATTATGTCTCTGAAACAGCAACACAGTGAATGTCGTTTCAGTGATACGTAAACATCGATCCACCACTTCTGCAAACGTGTGTGTGTGGCTGAGGCCATATCCTCTGGGGGTGTGGGTTTTACCATTTTGAGGTGTGTGTTCCACCCAGTACACTACCCAGAGCCATCTTTACAAGGGCTGCTATTGTCATCCACCATAGAAGTACCTGTATACACTTCTCAGCCCTATAAGCCCTGTGGTGAGTGCAGTAACTGTGGAATACTACAAAGCAATTAATTAGATAGGCAGGGCTTCTAATCTCAGTTCTGGCAAATGCAGTATTTGTAAGTGTGTATATTTGTAGGATACAGTATTTTGAGACCTTACCCTCCCAGTACACTGCCCATTGCTATACTTTACAAGGGCTGATGATGTTAATCACGTTAGAAGAACCTTGGGACACTCTTCAACCCTATAAGCTCCATGGCACATGCAATAACTGCATAATACTGTAGTACTAATAACTAGATATGTAAGGGTTCTGAACTCAATACTGGCTAATGTGGTACTCGGTGTGTCTGAGAAGCATATTCCCTGTGGCTGTTGTGTGTGTAGGTTACACCATTTTAAGGGCTTTTGACTCCTTCACCATGGCATTACTTTGCAGAGCCAGTTAATGACATCTGCTCTACATGCAACATGTTAAACTGTGCAGGCCATACCAGCCATCTGTCCATATGTATATGGAATATCCAGATGTTTGCAACCAGTATGTTGTCTGTGACCCTTAACAATGGGCATTTGTGAGACACATTGCCAAACTGTCACAGTCACTTTCATGACAGACATGACAGCTGCAGATCTCATACCTGTCTGAAACATAATGCTGATAGACAGTCTATTTCTCTACCACTGTAGCATGTCACCTTGCAGCAGTCTACAGACAGACATCAGGTGAACACCATATGTGAAGCTGGGGCAAAAAGCAAACATTGGGCACACCCATTACATATTGCTGTGACACATATGGGAAATGGATAGTGGAACAGGTCATGCAATTAAATGCACCTTCCAAAGGGTATGTGTTGTTACATGACAATAGCTGTCATTAACCTACAATGTCAGTCTGTCATGATTTTACCAGATGTTGGCCAGAAAAAAATATGTTCATGACCAATGTGAATAAATCATGTGTCAGAGACCAGGACAATCTGCACACATATGCAGAGGTCAGAGATATGGCCACCATCTGTACCCATACCTCCCAAGCTGTTGGATCAAGGAATGTTTACAAAGTCATATATAATGGGTGACAAAGGATGCATAATAGGGACACCTGCCAAATATTGCTCTTACAAACATAAAACAGTGATAGCATAACAGGGTTTGCATTAACATAAATGGTCTGAATGGTATGGAGTGTGCAGCTCATAATGTCTGCCAGTATGTTATGATGGCATCCTGCAATGGTTTGACAACAATTTGCTAGACAGACACAGGTGAATGAGAAAATGGACTAATGATATGTGGCATGCATCAGGAAAGTCTATGAAAACTGTACATGTGAGAGGTATGTCTGAACCACCCTGCAGGTTGCAGTCCATGTTTGGCAAGGTGTAACCTGTGATGACAACTGAAACAGTTAAAAGAGGTCCTAGAACTATGGGACAAGAAACATGTCATACAGTTCTGTACTGCTTGCATAGAGAAGTGATTGCACATCAGAAGCACCTTAATGTCATTAGAAATACTGTAAGTGAAGGTAATATCACACAAAAAAGGTGTCATACTAGCATACCAGAGGACATCCTGTGTGTTGCACTTGCCGTGGGCATGCTATGTGCTGCCATCTGTCACAGTACTACAACTCACTTCCCACACTCCACAATTGATAATGTCACACACAGACATTGTGTGTTGCCCATGTGTGTGCAGTATGTACACATGGAAGGCTCTGTGACTACTGTGTGCTTACAAGATAGGTGAATCTGTTGTGGTTAAGGTTGTGGCTAGGCTTGTGAGGGACCTAATGCCAGCACTCCAGTAACCTCCTCTGTATGTATGAGCCTGTGATACTACAGAACACTGAGGTGACATGTATGAAGGCTAGCTGTCTGTGACAAGGGGTATGTATGCAAGGTCACACTGTCTGCCAACAGTGTCCCTCACACACTGTTGCATGCATCATACACACCTGGTAAACACGTACATATACAGCTGTACCTTGGCTACGACTCATTCGATGTTTCCACTCTGCAATACTCCATGTTGGTAATGTCTGCAGGGTCACAGCCTGCAGACACATAGACACCTGGAACACAAACAGAATACAGCATGTCAGACTACATTCAGTCAGTGGTAATAACACTGATATGGCTAATAAGGTACATAAACTTTGAGGTGTACAAATAACAAATGCAAGCAGGCAGCATCTTACACAGCATTACATAGCTACACTGTACTATATTCACCCTGTCCATCAGACCCATATAAGCATGTCCCTGCATCAATGGTATGGATGACAGGGATGTGGCACAGGTATCATCATAGTCACAGGATGTGGAGTGGGTTTGGCAGAGGCCTAGGCTGGGCCATACAGTTGACATCATGTGTGTGTGTTTGGAGGGATGTTCTATAAATGGGCTGTGCAGAGGTGCTGTTTGTGTCTGGAGGTGACCCGCCTGTGTAGAGATGTGTGTGTGTTTGTATGCACACAGTCACTCCATGTGACTGCCCTACACAAGGGCATGTTGGATGGCTGTAGACTGTACATGGCAGGGTGTACAGTTCACCGTCTCTGGCCAAAGACATGGGAACTGGTCTTGCCAGGGGTCTCAGTGGCACCACCAGACCCAAGGGCAGATGCAGTAATACTCCTCGATGGTGACTGCTGTCTGCTGGATCCATGTCCCTGATGGGACCAGCCAGGACCACGTGCCCATGGCCTTCTTCATTATGGTGTGGACAGCACCCCTTTTGGTAGTGCTGGTGGTACTGCCACTACAGGAGTGTGAATGTGCACGGTCCCGTAGACCCTCAGCCGATCTTGTTGCTGACCTACATCCATGTGGTTGATGCCTATCTCCTCCCACATGCTCCAGCACAGACATTCTATGGTCGAGGATTGTCAAGGTCTCACACCACCATCTATCCATGACCTCACAATGGTGACATGTGGCCTCAGCAAGGGCATGTAGATCATCACAGATGCCAGGAAGAGTTGCATCCAAAACCCTGAGTATCTGTCTGGTGCTGCATTCAGTACATGCCTGTGCCTCCATGATGGTCCAAAACATGCATCTGGTGACACCTGCTGTGGCACTTGTGACAGGGTTTGATGGGCAGCAGTCCTCCTTCAAGCACTCCTGTCCATCTGCCTGTGTGGGACCTCACCTGCTCTCTGGCTATGGCTAATGTCTACACTCACACTTGCCATAGTCACCACACTAGCCTGTTCCATGCCACCACCCACCAACTGTCCATTATCTATGGCTGCTGGGGACAGGGTATATGTGGGCATTGTGACTGTGTGTGGGGACATTGTGCTTGACAGTGGGATGCCAACTGATGGCACAGATGCAGCCCCTGACAACCCCACCTGTGCCTCACTATGACCACCATCATCGTCAGAGTCCCCCCCCCCCACACACACACACACACACACACACATGCTCGCATACTTACACACCGATTGGCAATTCTTGACACTTATCACTGTGGCCCTACCCACCTGTGTATATGATGAAAAGTGTACCCTGTCCTAGCCTACATCTAATGTACAATGTGACCAGTCTATGAATGGGATAGCACAGAATGGATGTAGGTTTACATGCATCATTTTTAATTTTACATGAACTGCTTTAATCTGACCCCTGGTTGTGAACCATATTCTGCCATATAGCCAGTACCTTGGAATACTATACCCACCTTCATCTAGCATAGCCTTCCCCTGCAACCTCTCCTCATCCACCATCTCCACCAGTACTGCATCTGGTACTTCTTCCTCCTGAATTGCTCTGTCCTTTTGTAACTCTTTGCATATCAGGATGTTGTGAAACATTGAATAGACTGTAAATATTTGATTGCCTGTTGCTGTGTCATATTGTGGTTTACCACAAATTACATCCAGACAGTGGAAGCAGGCTTTACATAGAAAAAGCACACGTTCAGCAATAACTCAGTTCTGTGACACAGCAGTGACGTAGCCATTTTATGCCATGGTCTGGGGACTTCAAAAGATATCAATAGCCATGGTTCTAGAGTATATCTGGCATAACTAATAAGATGCCCCTGGGGAAAATCATCCCATGCAATCCACTGGTATATTTCTCAGTTATGCCATATATGAGAATCTTGATAATTACATTACAGCTAATATACCTTTGTCCTTGTTTGCCAAGTGTGGTCTTTATTGCAATGTTGGTGCAGTCTATGGCTCCAGACTGTATCATTAAAAAGTCCAAATACTGTTGCCTTTCTCCTGTGTAGTACATGAAAGTTATGTATGCTCTCCCATATACTATAACATAACTTTGAGGAACTGGTGAAGTTTTCTTGAGATGGTTGCCTGGGATGCACCCACTATATCCCCTGTTGGTTGCTGAAAGGTCGCTGTAGCTAGTATTCGCTAAGCCACACATTTGATGTCAACAGGGATAGGTGCTCCATGCATTCTGCAGGCCTGAAAATTAGGGCAACACATCTCATCCAGGTCTTCCATAGTGCCTCTATCCACATGGTAGTAGTCTACAATATCTGTGATAATGAGGAGATGATTTGCTAGCCACGGATAGAAGACATGGCACCACTGAGGATAGAAGACATGGCACCACTGAGGATAGAAGACATGGCACCACTGATGTAGATGATGCCCAGCACTGTGACCATCAACAATAATAACACTTTTTTGTATATATGCATTTAGAAGTGCAGTGGCTTCTCCATACATGTTTTTGCATTTGTCTCCCATAACTCCAGGTTTTTACGTTGATCATCATCTCTGGAGTTAATGTCTCTTTGAGCAAAATATATACTTTTCTGAATTGCTTTGTCATATTGTCTACCTTCACTTGCACACTCAGTTGCCCTCATCTTACAATTGTTGCTCATTTCCATCTCATTATGCTGGCATTCGCATATTAACAAGCTATGGTATTTCTCATCTTTCTGCAATCCAACTCATTGTATTTCTGAATCACACCCAGTCATTGTGTGATGACTTTGCAAAACTGACTATGATGTAAAAAAAGTTTCTAAATGTCAGTCCATATTTATTTTAGACAGTCACTTAGGTTATATAGCTATTACTCGTCAGATTCTTCTTTCCGTATTCTTGTCTGTGCAACTGATTATCTTTCTTTCTTTCCTTGTGCTTTATTTACCTCTGTCATGTGATCTTACTCTTTCCTATAACTGTGTACTTTGTGAATGTGTATGCTATTTTGACGAAGTCCTTTATTCCTGGATAAAATAGCGAAATCAGTAAATATGACTGATGGTTAATATATAGTTGAAAGCTCTATTTTTTTAAGCATTTCTGTTGATTATTAGTTTTATTTTACAGTGATCACTGATATTTAGGATTGTTCCTTGGTTACTTCTGTAAATTTATTGTGTATCAGCACTATAGTGACATCTTTAATAGGTGAGTTTTTTTAACTCCTTGGCTCATCAGTAAAGCCATGCATGTAGTTTCCAGAATTAGGGATACTGATTGCTTAAACTATTCTACAGGTAAATAATGTTTGCTTGCTTGTTTTAAACTGAATCCTGATGTGTACAGAAAAAAGTTTAGACAACAAAGAAGAAAGGACAATGGCAGCATAACTGAATATATTGCAGAAATCAACACTTTCAAAGACAGGTAAGTGGATGCTAAATAACTATATTTGATATACTTGCAGATCTTTGGATGAAAGAACAATCCCACAGTACTCTGCCTGAAGGCATGATGGTTTGGTTGGTAGACTACAAGTGTAACACAAATGAGGAGACGTGAAGGAAGTGGTACAACTAGCTAACTAGGAAGTTACATCTGCATAGAAAGGGTGTATCCAGCACTGTACATGGCTAGAAGGGAAGCCATGGTTGGCAACCTAAATCATGAGAGCAGACTTGACAGGAAGAGGCAGGAACCATGGTTTCTGTTACACACCCAATTTTTGAAGTTAATCATTTCAAATGTAATGAAAAGGACCATGTACCATCTCACTGTGCACTGATGTGGGAAGAGAACTAAGGTCTCAGGAAGCGGCTAGTAGAGTGAACATTATAATAGAAGGGATTGTCGGTAGACAACAGCTGTATCTAAGTACAACAAAAGCCTTTGTTCTATCATGATGGAGGGGAAAGAGGCCATTGCCAAAAGGGATAAAGTCTCAGATATAATTATAGTTAAGTTTGCAGTGTTCAAAAAGGAATGCAACTTGCAAGGATAGTCCATTCTAGTCAGGATGCTGGAAGAGACACCTTTGCAGGTACATTTGTCTAAGGTTATCTGAGTTCAGACAGGATCAAGGGAGCAAGCAGATTGTCATGTTTGAAGATATCCCTCTCCATGCCTTAATACTGGAGGATTTTGATAATGCAGTACCTTGTATGCATGCAGTTAAGCATGGAGGCAAATACATGGGGAAGGCAGTAAGGGTAAGACCCAGCCAAAGTCCACACACTTTTATTCAGGACTGGTAATGTTGCTAATTCAGAGGTAGAACTGGTCAGTAGCAGCAGACCTGAATTTAAGCCACAGCAAGCAAAATTTACTGGGCTTCCCTTGGGAGGGATTACTTCAAGGGTGGCACTAAATGGTAGTAGTCAGCCAGAAATGAAGACACCACTGGCAAAAGGTACTGGTCTTCCTTTGGAAGGTGTGCTGGGAGGGTCACCAAAGAGGATTTCAGGCAAGCTTAGCTCAGAACTTACTTTATAGCACCTGCCAGAAATAGCCAAGGAGGCTGCTAATACTCTAGGGCAGGGGTAATCCATGTACTTGGGTAAAGTTCTGCTGTTCAGTGGAATGGACCTCTGAAGGACTACTAAAGGGAGAAGTAATACAGTGGCTGATAGTACCTAGTGCCTACTGGTAGACATATATCCCTTTTGCAGGCATTTAGAATTATAGTGCACCAAAACATTGCTTCTGCATTTTTTTATTGGCGAAAGATTGCAAAGTATGTAACAGAGTACTGTATGACCTGTAAGCAGTATAAAAAGGAAGGAAAGGTTAGAGAAAAAGCCAAGGTTGCTTTGATGCCTGTGCCATTTATTGCAGTACCATTTTGGAGGGTAGTTGTGGATAGTGTGGGACCTCTTAGTATGTCAAGCTACACATGTAAGAAATCTATCCTGATGGTGGTGGGTTATGCCACTAGATACCCAGTAGCAGTGGCACTGTCTTCTATTGAAGCAGATAAGATGGTAAATACTTTGCTAGGCGTTCTCTGTAGAGTAAGTTTTCTTAAAGAAATACTGACAGAGATGCCAACTTTGTCAGACATGCTGGCATGTTTGTGGAAGTGTTGTGGGGCAAAGCATTTAAAGATTACTCCTGTCATCCACAGATCAGCTGTCTGGTGGACAGGGTAAACTCTACACTGAAGACTATGTTGTGGGTATCTGCAGATCATTTCAGTAGAGACTGACCCAAATACCTGCCCTACCTCCTCTTTGCATACAAGGAAGTGCCCCAGGAATCCACAAGTTTTTCATGCCTTGAACTTCAGTATGGTCACTGGATGAGGGGATCAATGGTTTCATTTGTGTTGAGTGGAAATGTAAGTTTGATTCCCACACTCCCAGAAGGAGTCTCTTGTTGAGTATGTTCAGAACTTTATGACTACGTTTAGAAAGCTCATGTAGATGGTCCAGGAGAACCTGCCAGAAGCACAACAGCAGCAAGACATCTGATATGACATGACAGGCAAAGCCAAACAGTATTCTGTTGTGTATCAGGTGATGGTGCTTATTCCATTTAGATACAGACAGCTGCAGGCAGCTAGGGAGGACCATTGTGAAAAAAGGTGAACAAAATGTTAACTATGTGGTAAAATTCCCAGGCAAGAGGCTAAAGCACAGACTCTGTCATGTTAACATGATAAAGCCCTATCATGACAGAGATGCCCTGGTACTAAGCATCTGCATTGAGTTGCAGAAGAACCAGAAAGGAGTGCAGCGGTTAGCATTGTTGCCTCACAGCAAGAGGTTCTCCGGTTCGATTCTCCAATAGGGTGCCTTCTGTGTGAAGTTTACATGTCCTCCCTGCATTCATGTGGGTTTCCTCTGGATGCAACAGTTTCCTCCCACATTGAAAAGACATGCATCTGGAGCGTTTCTCCCAGGGCTTCTGCTGAAAATGGGCTCCGTCTCAGGCATACTATCCCAGTAAACAAATGGGAAATAAATAAATAAATATTGTAGTAAACCTCCTTGGTGAAACTTGGTCTGACACCTTGACTGAGGAAGTAGCCCTCTTCCAACAGCTATCTCCTACCTATGTTCAGGAAATCATTGCAGTATTACAAGAATTTTGGAACACATTTACTAGTAAGGCAGGGAGTACGCTCATGGTAGAGCACTTTGTGGAAAGAGGACCCCATCATGCAATTACCTTACAGGGTACATGAAAAGGTTATGCACACTCTGAGAGAAAAAGTGCAACACATATTAGAACTTGGAGTAATCCCAGAGTCCAAAAATCCCTGGGCTTCACCAGTGATATTGGTGCAAAAGAAAGATGGCAGCTCTGATCTCTGTATGGACTACAGAGAATAACAGTAGGGGGACTTGCATGGAGTTTTTATTTGAAGTGTAACATTTAATTTCTTGCTTCTCCTGTGTCAGAGAGCTAAGGTTCATAAAATGCAATTAAAATGTACTTCAAAGAGGCAGCTGTCTAGAGTGGGAAAGAAATCCTAAGTTTACAGACTCATTAGTATGTGAAAGTTGAAGAGCTGGTGAACCTAGAACTATGGCGGGATCAAATGTAAACAGTTTACGACAGTTAGTACATATCTATATATGTGAAATCACATGTTCTTTATTTATTTATTTTTTTGTTTTCTCAGAGTGGCTAAGGATAGAAGTAATTAGCCCTGGTTCCTGAGAATTTTTTTCTATTCTATGTGGTGACCTATAAGTGGAAAAACCTGTTTACTCATTAGTTAGTGTTTCTTCTGTTGTTTGGAAAAAACTAATCTGAAGATCCCTGTTTTCTGTGAGACAGAAATATGTATTTAGTACTGAAATCAGGGAAAAGTCTAATATTGCTTGAATAACAATGGTAAGCACATCTACGTGTATTTTTGTGAAATCTGCACCTGACAGATTAATAATTTTACTAATTTAGAACAGCTAAGGGTTATATTATTAGAAGTCAAGTTTTTCATTAAATATTCCCTTCTGTAAAACTGAGTGCTATGTTTACGTTCCTTGTATATTATTTACCTCTGAAAATGTATTGTGTATCAGCAGTATCTTGACTTCTTTATTATTTTAGCTTGTCTTGTTTATTTTTCATATCTTGTGGTTGGTATTTATTGTTTATTTAAGAATTGCTATTTATTTTCATAGAAGAGGTTATTATTTAGCACTGTAGGCTATCAAGCTGCAATATATGCTTCTAATTGGTTGGATCACTCAGATATTACTATTATAAGATTATTATTTCTATAACTTATATTTGCCTGAATCAAGAGTGTAAAGTAATGGTTATGTCTCTAATCTTAGCATTCTAGAGTGTTGGCAGTATCACTTTGCAGGGATGGTTCTAGAGTGCAGACAGTACTAATTTTTCAGGATGAAAGCTGTGGGGAATTGAATAATTCTGCCAGCCTTCCCTGGGAACTGTGTGTGTGTGTGTGTGTGTGTGTGTGTGTGTGTGTGTGTGTGTGTGTGTGTGTGTGTGTGTGTGTGTGTGTTTTGTTTGAAAGTCGGTTACCATGGAGAAGCAGCACTTGTAGGCACTATGACTCACTGAAAGAGTGGTGATTAAGTGGTCTGGTGTCCTAGGCAAAGTACTCAGCTCTGTAAGTGGTCACTATGTAGTTTTAATCTGGGTGTGGGTATTGGAAGCTCATACCCAGGGCAGCAGTGAATATTCTGTTTATGGTTTTGAGGTCATTTTTGGTGCTTTTTCATGATTTTTTGGATCCACTTGATAGATAAAAATTGTTTTACTAAGGCAATGCAATTCTATAAAATGACACCTTAACCCCCAAGTCTATCTTTGCTAAATCAGATTAGGATTGCCATGCTTAAACTCATCCCATTACTTAACTCATTACAGCCTAGTGACACCTCCAAGTATTTCTGCCATTACAACTTTTGCCGTCCGGATCTCTGCTGAAAATGGGCCTCACAGCTCAGTTGGACTAACCCAGTCAACAAATGTAAAATAAAAATAAATAAATAATTAAATACATTGTGGTGATGCCTCTAGGTATCTAATATAACATGTTCATATTTCTATTAATAATTTCAAAACCATGCTACATACAAGATATTGAAATACTTCATATTAAAGTTAACATGATGTGCAACACATTAAAAGAAGAAAAAATACTAAAAGTTAGGCATGATTGTGATAACAACAAACTATTTTCCTGGCAGCAGTGTAAAGCTATGTGGATAAGTAGTTTGAAGAGTAAGTCTAATTCAGATGTGATGTTGGTGTTAACATGGAGCTGGAACTCAAAGGTTTCTTCTTTTGAGAAAGATGTTCAATTCTCAGTTACTTTTAAAAATAACTCTAGAGATATGGTTCAGGTGACTGTGGAGGGAAGAAGTAATTTAACAGTGACAAGAGGTGCTACAAGGAGTCAGCATGCATGAAGGAGAAAACACTGGTAAATTATATGGGCAGCTATGTTCATGGGTACTGAACTTGTCTGATTGTAAATTTGATGAAGTCATACTTGCCTTGTTAAAAAAGCACTGAGCTTTGTACCTATGACAATACCTTCATGGCATAATGTACAAATCAAATTGTTTTTTTTTCTGTGTAGAAAGCTGCAATTCTTGAAACAAACCAAAACAGCTTGACAAACAGAACCAAAAATCAAGAACTCCAGGCAAAGAATACTCCAACCAAACGAACTTTAATATTAAGCGCTTTTCGTCGTCTGCATTAGGATGACTTCTTCAGATAAAATACAAAGGTTACACATACAATTTATACTGGTTCTTCTTCAATCAATCAATTAGTTAACTAACTAATTGGTTATTAATTACAACATTAAAGGCGAACTTGATGTGTAACTATGTATACACACTTTATAAACTCATCTTATAAAACCCTACTCTCCAACCCCAATTTTTAAAAAAATATATATGCATATATATGTGTATATATATTTACATATTTGAATTTTATATATTTTTTGTATATTTTTTTATATGTTTATATTTACATCCTTAATCTAAAATATGTATCAGAAGTTCTAGGTTATAAAAAACAAATACTAAAAAAAACAGGTACTAAAAAGGAAAGTAATCAAATGCTTAATATCTTACTCAGGAGAAAAAAATATAAGGTAAAAATCTACCTATTAAACCAATTGTCTACTTTTACCTATTCAAGCTTCTAAGCTTTAGGAGGCATGAGATGTTACATCTCATGCCTCCTAAAGCTTAGAAGCTTGAATAGGTAAAAGTAGACAACTGGTTTAATAGGTAGATTTTTACCTTAGATTTTTACCTTATATTTTTTTCTCCTGAGTAAGATATTAAGCATTTGATTACGTTCCTTTTTAGTACCTGTTTTTTTTAGTATTTGTTTTTTATAACCTAGAACTTCTGATACATATTTTAGATTAAGGATGTAAATATAAACATATAAAAAATATACAAAAAATATATAAAACTCAAATATGTAAATATATATACACATATATATGTATATATATTTTTTTAAAAATTGGGGTTGGAGAGTAGGGTTTTATAAGATGAGTTTATAAAGTGTGTATACATAGTTACACATCAAGTTCACCTTTAATGTTGTAATTAATAACCAATTAGTTAGTTAACTAACTGATTGATTGAAGAAGAACCAGTATAAATTGTATGTGTAACCTTTGTATTTTATCTGAAGAAGTCATCCTAATGCGGACGACGAAAAGTGCTTAATATTAAAGTTTGTTTGGTTGGAGTATTCTTTGCCTGGAGTTCTTGATTTTTGGTTCTGTTAGAAAGCTGCAATTAAAATGTTGGTTCAAAACTGGTGTGAGAGCAGTAAAATACACAGATTCAAAATCAGATAGTTTTCTTACAGCTGAAGAGACTTTTGCTATAGAATGAAACATTAGTAAAATTTTCATTATACTCCTATGATGGAGATGAGGTTAATGTAAATAAAAAAGAAGTTAATTGTGTAAATAAGTATGGTACCCATTTTGGGAAAGGTTATCAGTGGTTAAAATGTCCTCCTTTAAGAAGGCTGAGTAAGATTATTCCATATTTTTTAAATTATCCCAACAATATATTTGAAGCTAAATGTAAAATTGATTTGTTTACTGAATTATAGAGTGGCTAAAAAACTATAACTTAAGTAAGGCAGAGTGGTAAGCCTTAAAAAACTTGCAAAAATGTAAGATAAAGTAGTGGTGTGTAAATCTGACAAAGAAGGCAAGGTAGTTGTTATGATTGTATCTGATAATGGCATGTGTAAAACATTGCTTAATTTAGATTAAAATTATTTTAAATTGACTAGATAATGTTTGGAAGTATCAATCTGATTTATTCAACTTATTATACAGAGGAATGACTTTGCATTTTTGTCTGAATCAGCTCTCTATAAAAAAATATCCTTCAGCTCCAATACTTTATTCATTCCCTAAAGTGCATAAGATTTATCGGTGTCCTCTGTGAAGGCTGATTGTGTCTGTGATGGGAGGATATTTGGAGAATGTTGGGCATCTGTTTTTCCCTGAATAAATATGTGTCTGTAACAGCTATTTTTTGTCAACAGCATTAGCAATGTGGTGGAAAATTTGATTAGATGGAAAAATTATTACTTTTGGTTAAGTATGGATATGAAAGATTTATATGCTTGTATACTACATGTGTATGGTTTGAAGTCTGTCTCCTATTTTTTGTTTTATAATTTTTAATTATGGAAAATTATTATTATTAAAATTTTAGTTAACAAGACTTATCTGGATGTACAAGGAATATACCACTCTCGTAGATATCTACCCATCCATCTATCCACAATCCCTTTTCCCCATTTTTACACATGGAGTCAGGGTGTCACTTCAAGACTGACAATCATCCAGAGCCAGTGTTTGCACTGCTTGATATAATGTATGTAAATTAGTTTTAAATACCAATGAGATTAGAATTAATGGAAAAGTGCAAAGAGTTAATTGTTTAGCTGTCACAGGTCAATGGTACTGTATGTGATAAAGTGTACACATTCTACTACAGTGAACAAGTGGTATATTGGTCAGACAAAAAAAGTTGAGTTTAGAGTTCTAGAGCATATCAGAGATGTTCGTAATGACCATCCATGAAGTAGTATAGCTCAACGTATTAAAGAGGTTCACAAAGTGATAGTAGTACATTGACATTTTTAGTTTTTGCAACATTTAATTTGCCCCAGGCTGAGGATAAATGTTCCACATTAAACAAATTAGAAACTACATTTATTTTGAAATTTAATACACTGTGTCCTGTATTATCTGCTTGTGTTTTCCCCTTTTTCTTTTCTATAGTTGTTATTCATTAAACAATTTAATCTGTCATTTCTCTTTTAAAAATGTTAAGGTTTAATTAAATTGATTTATTAATTAATGGGAGTGAATTAATCAGACTGGCTAAGTATATGCATACATGGATTGGTTGTATTTCATTAAAGAATCCTGTCTTCCATGAAGATATCTGCTGAAGAGTTAGGGAACTTTTTGATTTTTATTTCCTTGTTGTGTGTTTTGCACTCATATTTTACCTACATCTAGTGTTGCCTAAGAAAATTTAAATGTTCATCTACTATTTATTTATATTGTCATAATTTTCATATTTTACTAATGAGCTCAACAGTCAAATAACTCATATTTTATTGATAAGTCTCATATGAAAGATCACAGATAGATGAGTAAAATGCTGTAAAATTCTGATGGTATACGTATAAATTGAGTGGTTACTGAAATATTGTAAAGTACTTACAAACTATTACATAATTAATATTTATGAGTTTATTGTGACTTTTAAAATTCAGTCAAATCTAATGAGAACTACCACAGTAAAGATTTATTTGTGTTGAATAGTTTGCAATATACATTTCTTTAGTAACCCTTATGGCTTCAGAGATATGAACATTTGTTAGAAATGAGATACTATAACTTGATTTTTTCAAAAGGCTTAGGATGCAATTATTGGGTTATGAATGCAAAATGTCAGAGCTCCATTGGATTGAATGAGCTAAGTGCAACAAAGATCAATTTAATTTTGCATATTCTTGGATGATCTATTCTAAGAAAAAAATGCATTTTATTTTTTTCTTTCAAATTCTATTATAAATTCTTATGTTTCATCTGTGATCCATATACTGCACCTACTGGACTTAAATAAAAATAATCTAGAATAAGGCATATAAAATATTGTCATGTTAAAAAAATTATGCAGCAACAGTTTATGTTACTCCTCAATGCCTGCTTGCTCAACCCCCATGTTGACAGCAGTGAATTGACTGCCTTACTCTTACTGCTTTATTTCCAGTAACAACTCAGTGTCACATTTACTATTTATCTTTTGGGAATGAAAATCTATTTAAATATTTTAAAGTTTGCATTAACGGGCTCTAGTGAATGCAAATTTATTAACAAGGTAAAGTATTACAAATGGCAGCACTGTATTTCAAATAAAACTATGGAAAATACTTAATTTAGAAGAATATTACATGTTATGGTCATTTTCCTCCTAGGTAAAATATTTCATAACAAAAAAAACTTTTAGCAAGAGATGCAATTTCAGTCATTTTGTGGAAGTCTTTCATTAAATCTCAAATGATGTTTCGGGATTTTCACTGTTACTTCTCTCGGTTTATGGAAGTCTTTTATTAAATCTCAAATGATGATTGTGAATATTCACTGTTAAATCTCTCTCTCTCTTTCTCTCCCCTCTCTTTTTCCCTCTGTTAATAGGTTATGGTATGTTTTGGGGAGGTGTTTTTTTTTTTGGGGGGGGGGTTAGAGGGTTTTCAATAAAACAAAAAGTCTTGTAAAATGTGACATATGTTCAAATGGAGATGACAAAAAACAACTGTATAAAAGATCAGCCTACCAAACATTAGTGGGTGCATGTAGCACAAAAACTAGAAATAGGCTTTTAAAAAAGATGTCATTCATAACAGGTGGGAAAAATAACTTCTTATCATAATGGCCACAGTAAATATATTATTTTGGAATATGAATGACCTCACAGGTATAAACAAAAAGGTATGAGTATTGAATTAAATTAAGAAACTCGGAATGCAAATAGTAATGCTATAGGAGACACATTTGGAATGACATGAGTATGTGAATTTGATAAAGAAAGGACTTCTGAATGGACCTTCAGCAGAATATCAGGGAAAAAGAAAAATGGGAGTTTGTTTGTGTCTTTTGGCTTTTCCCGGTTAGGGATCACCACAGCGGAACTCCGGTCCGCTAATGATTGGTAGTTGATTTTTACATGCTGAGTTACCAGCCCTGATGCACAACCTTCAACGAAGGTGCGCCCATTCACGCATGTCTCCACGCAGAAGACGCTCTAGCTAAGAATCAAACCAGACGGCGTCTTACTGTGAGGCGACAATGCTACCGCAGCACCACCACCGCGAAAAATGGGAGTAATTATATTAATTGCTAGGGAAGCTACAATAGTGATAGAAGAGGAAAAAATGATAGTAATGGTAGATTTCTTGTAGTAAGGGGGTACTAATAAAGGAGGAGGATTATGCTGGCATGGATTTATATTCTACCTAAAACTACAGTTATGGAGCTTAAGAACATTTTCGGAGAAATAATCAGCTTTCAGCTGGGAATATTATTTATAGGTGGGGGCTGAAACTTGATTTGCAACAGCAAGGGAGTCTATATCACTTTGTCAAAGATTCATTTCCAATAACCTTCATTCATCAACCCTAATGCAGTGAACATTCACATCTACAAATGTTCACTTCAATAAATGACTTACACAGGGAAAGGAACGTGTTGGCCATCATAAGAAATTTGCCCTTTTCCCCACTGTAGTGTGATCTCAGAGATGGCATATATAGTTGGGGGTGTGTGGGGAATGCAGCCCCCCACATTGGTGGCTTCAAAATACTGTAATTTGTATGATGGTGAGAATGCTGAGCAACTCGTTCCTTTCCCTGGATAAGTTATTTGTTGAAGTGAACTTTTGCTGATGTGAACATTCACTGTATTAGGGTCGATGAACGAAGGTCCGTGGAAATGAACCTTCAATACGCTAATATAGACCCACAGCAAGGAAGTTTCTTGGAAGACTAAAAAGGGAAAATATAACAAAAGAGGGGAGATTTGTAAAGAAAGTTATGAAAATATTTGATATGGAGAACTGAATTCAAACTGAAACTGAATGGTTTGTATTTTGTGTGCTACAAGCTTTGTTTAAATTTTATTATATACTGTGTAATGATTTTTCCCATTGTTCTAGGTTAATTGGATAACTGGTTAATTAATTAATTGGTTTTGTATAAAAAGGCCAGTTTGGTGATATGGTTTGATTCTGATGAAGTCCTGTTCACTTAATCGGTTTGGTCATAAATAAATAATATATTTTATTTTATAGAAGAATCCTGGTTGTGGCTTCTGGTTTCTAGTCTTTTTATTAATAGAACAATGATGATCCAGAGGGAAGCAAAATGTAAGAAAATGTCTCTGAAATTGGTGGGTCTTGATGCACAGAAAGCATTCAACAGAGTAAGCTGGGATTTTCTGAGGAGGGCAATGGAAGCATTTGCATTCCCTGATACAATAATAAAGTTAATTAGTATGATATATGAGAGATCTGAGGCAAAAATTAAAATGGGAGGCTCCTTTCTGATAAGTTGTTTGAAGAGAAGAACCAGGCCAGGAGTGTCCTCTTTACTCTTTGCTTTTTGTGTTATATTTAGAGCCATTAGCAAAGAAAATAAGGGACTCAGAAATTCTAGAGTATAATTGGTATGGTAATCAGAAAAACGGAGGATTTATTAGCAGGCATTATTATTTTGTACCTGACAAAGCTAGGAAAGGGCATCTCAGTGTTGTGGACCATTCTTACATAGTCTCATGTTTTCTTGGGATATAAAATTAATGAGGACAAAACAAAGGCCGTAGCTGTAAACTATGTACCCATGCATAAAATGATTCAGCAACCTCCATTTTATGGGGACACAATAAAATGAAGTATTTAAGTGTATGGGTTAAAAAGATTTTGTTATGGTAGCTAAGGATATGTGAAGAAGAGACTAAAAAAAGATAATGCAAAAACTGAGAAAATGGAAGTTCTTGTTTATGGATCTGGATAGCAAGATAAAAACAGTGAAAATGTTTTTAGTCCATTTAGTTTTATATACAGGTCAGGCATATTTTTATGAAGCAAAGAAGACATTGAAAGATTTTATCTGGGAGGGGAATAGGGCAAGTGTCAAATGGGATAAGTTGATCCTTCCAAAACAGACCAAGGTGGTTTAGGATTACCTGATCTGAATGGATATTTTAGAGCTACACAGTTAAGGATCATATACATAAGAATCAGAAAGCTATAATTCAGAGAAAAGGGATGATGAAGCGGTGGGGGGGGGGATTCAAGAAATAAGGAGAGAGTGGGAGTTTGGATCAGATCCTTAAGGAGAATAACAACAGCCATACAAAATATTATATTCATAAAGTAGCAGAACGTATTCTAAGAACTAAGCCAACACAAGAATCTCATTCTCATCATCTACTAATCTTGTAAAATGCATCCTGCAATGCTCTGTACTTGCCCCCTATTCCTTATCTATATTAACAAGCTCTTTTGTTCATTTGCTGCCCTTCTCTATTCCTTTATGTTGAAGACAAATGTTTATTCCATTTAAATCTGTGTTTCTCACCTGCCGCTCCTCTATTCTTTTATGCTGAAGACAAATTTTTATTCCATTCGAGTCTGTCCCACACAGTAATGCAATGAGAATTTAAGACATATTTCCTCTTTTTATATAGTGGATAAATAATAAAAAGACTTTCTTCATAATTCATCCAAATTAAGGTCTATTCTGTCTAGCACAAAGCAAATTCTCTGCAAAACCACTTATCCATTAAATATCTTCAATTACAACAAAACTGCTATGGAAAATATGGATTCCTTTAAATACCTGAGCATATAGCTAGACCCTCTCTCAAACCTAATCTCCATCTGTACAATCCAAGCAAAAAGATGAACTCACTTCTGTTCTGGGCAAGCAGAGTTTTCTCATATCTTTCTAAGGCTACCAGAATCACAATAGGGAAAAGTATACTATGCTATAACATGGAATATGATTTTCCCCTACTATCATCTGCTTTCAAAATAAACTCTATAAACATTCAAACCACTACAAATAATATCTAGAGATTTATCAAACTCCTCAGTACATGAACATTAGTGCAAAACCATGGAAAAAGCAAACTGCCTTCCTTTTAAAACAATGTGTTGACCTAGCACTGGATTTACAACTAGTCAAACTTCCAAATGATTAAATAATCCTTCCCTTGGTAGGTAAACAAATAAGATACACCCCATGCTACATCAGAAGTCAAACCCACTCAGAACATTCATTACAAGCCCCCCAACCCAGTTTCCATTGCACAAATGATTGTCTTTAGCCCCAAGCTATGGCAACTTAAAGAAACTTCATCATTCATTTTCACACAGACACACATAACCACCCACCATTCCCCTAATGTCCATGAACCTACATGTACACACACACAGACACACACACAAACATACACGAACACACGCACGCACACACAGACACACACACACACACACACACACACACACACACACACACACACACACACACACACACGGGTCTATATTATCTTGCCAAAATGGTAATACAGCGAATGCCATTTCAGCGACACACATCGATCCACCAGTTCCGCAAATGGCCAGAACATCAATTTTTTTTCCAAGGAAAAAATCATTAGTCCAACCACACACAAAACACCATACTTGACATTACAAAGTGGGGGGTGCTGCCCCCCACACACACCAAAGTAGGGGGCTGAGCCTCCCACACCCCCTAACTAAATATACCAACTCCGAGATACCACTACAGTGGTCAAAAGGGCAATTACACTGTGATGGCCAAGTGATTTTTTTCCCTTAGAAAAAAATCGATGTTCTGGCCGTTTGCAGAAGTGGTGGATCGATGTTTACGTGTCACTGAAACGACATTCACTGTGTTGCTGTTTCGGAGACATAATATAGACCCTACACACACACACACACACCCACACACACACACACACACACACACACACACACACACACACACACACACACACATATGCACATGTGTACACACACACACACACACACCCACACACACACACACACACACACACACACACATATGCATATGTAGACACACACACACACACACATTTGATTTAATCATTTACTGCATTCTAAGAATGCCATAGCAATCATTTTTTAACCCTAGAATATTTTTCCTAAGTCTTAAGGAAATTTTGCATTTGCTCTGCAAAATTGCATTGCAAAGTAGATATTAAGAATTTAACAAATTTTCTTCATATGTGAGAGTCTCGAGCAAAACAAATTGTAGTGCATCCCTCATTACTCCTGAAACCAGCAAAGATCTAAACCTGCATTTCATGTTGGCAATACAACTTTATAGTATGGATAACTTTAGAGCACCTTACATCTGTATCGTGCTCTTAATGAACACCTTCAATGCTGTGTGAGTCATTACTACAAGTTATCCATGCTATACAGCGTTATAATATGGATAACTTGTATTCATTACTACAAGTTATCCTTACTGTAGAACTGCACTGGCAACATGAAATGCAGGTTTATGGTTTATATGGTTGTATGTAAAATACAGATTCCCATATTTAATTATGCTACTTTTCAGCTTATCCTCTATTCTTCTCCTCTTACTGTGCCATCTTTCATCCTACCATCACTCAATAATATATCACAATTTCTCTACAACTCTGTCCCAACCACCTATCCATACTTCCTCTTTGCACTCTCCGCATATTGCATGAAACCTGTTTAATATTGCCCCTCACCTTTATTCCAAATATAGGCTCATTTGTTGCACTTCAACTCAAACCAAAAGAAAATTAAGTGCAAAAATTCTCTCTAAAAAACAAATATGCATTATTCTCCAATATACTAAAATCCTTCTAGGAGGAAATATACACCGTAATCATGGTCCCATCTATCACAATGAACACAAAGATAATTCTGTCTCATAAACTTCTGTAACCCACCAACAGCCAGTCCCCAAAGCTGGTGATCTAATTATTGCTGCAATAAATGTTAGAAGTATAAGAAATAATACTGCTGAACTACGAGCCTGGATTAACCAACATATACCTCCTGCTATAACATCTTCATACATAATGACCATATAGGTGTATTGCTTTAATATTTCCCAATGCCTACCACATTTTCTCTTAGAGTAAACCAACTCCAAAATTCAGTTCAGTAGAGTTCTTACTGCTTTCCTCAAAATAAGCAATAATAAACAAATATGTATTTTTGTCCTTTCTAGCCCTTTTGGCAACAATACAACTAAACTGGAAGATATCTTACATTGGATATCCAGAACATCTACACAAGAAAAAAATATTACTAGGTGATGTGAATGTCAACTGGTAGAACATAAACTCTAACTCCCCTACATCTAGCATGAACTTATATAGTTTCACATAACTAATTAATAGCCCCACACATTATAGCAAGACATCAAATTCCCTATTAGACTGAATCCTAGTATCAGACCATAGCACAGGTACAATGTCAGACTCTCTCAGTAATCATCGCCCAGTTTATATAACCACACATCTCGTACATCCAGTTAAACAGCATATTTATAAAACAACACACAACCTTTCCAAGTTTAGCCCAGAAATGTTCATTACTACACTATAATTTATTAAATGGAACAGTCTAAAAATCCCCCTTAGACAAAGTTGTAATTCAATTCAATGCAACTTTTCTAAATATCCTAAATAGCCTTGTACCTCTTGGAAGGAAGAGACTGAAAACAAAATGCAATTTGGCTATCCAAAAAGAGTAGAATGCTAATGCAGGATAGAGAAAAAACATGGAAAGACTGGCAAAAATATACCTCTCTATCTTGATAACTGCAGAATGCGTCGAAATTGTACTAAAAGGCAAATAAATGAAGACAAAAAACAATGTTATAATAACTTTCAGAATAATATTAAACACAACCCTAAAACATTTTGGACATCCATTAAAGAAATCTTATGTCCCGGCCAAAAATTCATCCCAAACCCCTCTCCCAATAACTCACCATACAGTTCATCTCTTATTTTATAGATAGTATAGCATCGCTAACCAAGGATTCCTCAACATCTAATCCCAACCCTGCACAACAGCCACATATCACCACATCCACTTTCACCATCAAACCTGTGCCCACATCCTATATAAAACTACTATTAAAAAACTTAAACCATGCTCTTCTTCTTCAGCTGATGACCTTCCAAGTGAGTACCTCAAAATAGCAACCAATAGCATTGTTTATCCTGTCTCAAGCCTTATAAATAGATCAGTCCAGAAATTCCACATTCCCTCTCTCTGGAAAAAGTCACACATAGGTTCATAGGTTCATTGGTGTGAACTAGTCTAATGGCCCTGAGGCCTTTACAAGCCTAGCCCATAGGATTACTCTGGCATCATGCCACCCGACCTTAGTTCCCAGTGCCTTTGTCGAGTAAAGGCACTGGAGTGATCCCTGTGGTGAATTTTCTATTTCCCATCCACTCATCAAGATTTCTGTTGAAGATGGCCAGTGAGGTGCTCTGCTTGACATGTATGGGAAGTCTATTCCATAGCATGGGTATTCTCTGGGTTATGAACCTGTCTCTCCAGCATGTTCTGTTGATTGTGGTAATGAGGTTGAGGACTCTGGAGTGTGTGGTGCGGAGGGATTGGGATTTCTTTAGATGTAGCATTTCTAACAGAGCTGGGTCAGACATGGCTTTGTTGGTCAAGCAGAGATCGCCTCTAAGTAGGCGATATGAGACAGAGAATAGTTGGAGTTTTTTTTATTCTGTTCATATAGGACAAATGCTTAATGCCTAGGATCCTCTTTGTGAGGTACATTTGCGGCTTCTCCAGTTGTTGCAAGTGTTTAGTGAGCTACATGCCAAATAGGGCATTGTACTCAATGATTGGCCTAATGAGGCACAAGTAGAAGGAGACAATGACCTCTTTCTTCCTGGATGCAAAACCCTTAGTAATGAGATGTGCCACATTGAAGGACTTTCTGACCACAGTGGCAATGTGGTGGTCAAAAGAGATGTTGCTGTCAACCTGTGTTCCCAGATCTCTTATAATGGCTTCTGTGTTCAGTGGACTACCATCAAAGTGGTAATTAATGGGAAGCAGGATTTTCCCAAAGGGGATGACGACACATTTTTTGGCGTTGAGCTTAAGACTATGGTTCTGACACCAGTCATTGGTATCAGTGAGGCCTTTCTGTAGGATGTCAACATCACTCAGGGAGTTAATAATAGCTCCCAACTTGTAATTGTCTGTGAACTACGTCAGCCAGAGTCCCTTCATGTTGGGCTGGATTTCAGAGACGTAGATACCAAACAGGAGAGGACCCAGGACCAAACCCTGTGGGACTCCACTCATGACTGGTCGGCAGTCTGACTTGGAGTCAGCTACTTTCACACTGCGAGTTCTACCTGTGAGCAAGCTTGCAACCCACCTAATGATATAGGGGTTGATGCCTAGCTTAGTGAGTTTTTCTATGATTCCTGAGTGGGAATGGTATCAAAGGCCTTGGCCAGATCAAGGTAGGCTGTATGATCCACCTTGCTTTAATCCACAGCTCTGGTGATTGACTCAAAGAAGTTGACCAAGTTGAGCGGGCATGATCTACCCTTCACAAAACCAAACTGTGTGGGATCCAGAGTTTGGAGATTCCCTATATCCTTGTTTATTAGGTCCATGATGATGCGGTCCATAGCTTTGCATATCAGACTCGTTAGGCTAATGGAGCAATAGTTCCCAGGGTCTGTAGTCGCTCCTCCTTTGTGGAGAGGGATGACTGTAGCAGTGCACCACTCAGTAGGGACAAAGCCTGAGGTGAGGTTGATTGAACAGAGCACACAGGTGAGGTGCCAGTTCACTCTGTTGTTTATGTAGAACACAGCCAGGGATATTGTCAGGTCCCATAGAAGCTGTATTCTTGGCCTTGGACAGTGCTGTTTTAACTTGTGCAGCAGTAATACTGGGTGCCTGGCAATTTACTGGTATTGTGACTGGTCCCCTGGGGGGAGAGGGGTAAAGTTGGCAATGAATATGTAGGCCAGTATTATGGCAATATCTGTTGGCTTGGTATAGGAAGTACCATTGTGCAGTAAGTCAGAGCAAATCTGGATATTGCTGTGGAGATTCTTTACATAACTATAGAAGGCCTTGTATTTTCTTTACTGTCTGCTGCAATTTTGTTTTCATAGCTAGCTTTAGAGGATTTGATGAGGGATCTCAACTTTTTGCTGAGGCTGATAATGGAGTTTTTCCAGTCTTGGGACTTCACCTTATTCTGCATCAGTTTCCTCCGTCTGTTGTAGAGTTTGCTTATGGCAGGGGACCACCAGATTGGCTTCCTTTTTTTTGGAGGAGAGTGTCTTGGTTCTGTTGGGTACGGCGAGATTTATGCATTTGTGTACGTGTTCGTACAGTGCAGTTGGTGTATGATTTGGCAGTCATGCACCTGATCTCCATTTGCATGGTTGCCATGAAGTTAGCCACCTCTGTTTTTAGGAGCCCAAAGTTAGCTTTGGAGAAGTTTTTCATGTTGGTTACCTTTGCGGGGGGTGGGAGGGATGTGGATTTCCAATGTGATTAGTTTGTGGTTGGATCTAACCAAGGAGGAGTTGACTATTGGTGTAGAGCAATGGTTGCCCATGTTAGTAATCACCTGGTGAAGGATGTTGCTACCTCTAGTGGGGGTAAGAACGAGCTGGCCCAGAGCATTGGAATTAATGAATTCCAGGAAATGTTGGGCAAGTGTATTGGTACATGAGTAGTTTTCCCAGTTAATGGAGGGGTAGTTGAAGTCGCCCAGTATGAGAAAGTTAGGTTGGACCCTAATATTCTCCAGGTTGTTTAGGAACACAGAGTGTGGGTCTTGGGACATGGTTAGAGACCTATAGGAGGCTACAAACTGAATCATGGTCTTACCCAGTGTTAGCTGCTCCTGAAGTATCTCAGATGAGTTATATTAAGCTATTAGTCAGGAGATGTGTGCATCCTTTATGAATATGGAAACACCACTTCTTTGGAGCTTCGGTCCAAGTTCTGGAGCCGAAAGGTGTGGAATGAGTTATAGCCTGGTAGTGCAGGGGTGCTTTCTGCTGCCTTGAACCAGGTCTCTGTTACGGCACAAATGTCAATGTTCTCCATTTTAAGGAGTGCTTTGAGCAAGTGCATTTTGAGATTTAGACTTCTAGCATTGAGCAGCATGACCCTCAGGTTGCATTTGTTTGTAGCTGTTACAATGGTAATTTGATCTTTGGAACACCACCTAAAAAGGCACTATAGGGGTAGCAAGAGCCTTGGCCGGTATCCAAAAGCCCAGGGGTGACAGATGTAGGCCATCTCTGGCAAAGTATCGAGGTCTGTCAATCATGTCATCCCAGGCAGACAGATACTGGATCCCCTTAGAATCACCACCTGGGCTACATAATCCGAGAGCTCCTCCATATCTCTTTTCATGTAGTCTAGAGAGGTACATCTCAGGTCATTCACACCCACATGTACAATGACAGAGTCATATTTATACCTGTTGTTGAGGGACAAGAGTGCATGCATTATATGGCAGATCCTGGTGCCTGACAGGCAGCTGACCGTTACTTTCTCCTTATTCAACCTAGTGAGTGGGACATCAGTGTGCCTCACTATCAAGTCACCTATGACTAATGTGTTGGGCATGCTGTTTTGCCTTATGGGCTTTGGTTGAGTGGCCCGCTGTTTAGGAGAGTTATGTGGCTCATGATTAGTGTTGTGTTGTAGTTGAGTGTGTTTCTGCCTTGGAGGTCTCTGCTGTTTGGGTAGATTTTTATTGGAAGCCTCCACAAAGGTGGGTGTGCAGTTTGTGTTTTTATGTGAAGGCAGTGCTGGTGTGTGTTCTAGAGGACTATGTGTTCCATGTGGTGTGGTGCAAGTATTGACCTTCTCCTCTTGACCAGCTATTCTGGTCTTGGCTGGAGTGTGCGTGGCTTCCAATTTGGATATAAAACTGCATCTCTTGTAAGTCTCAGTGTTGGGAGGTAAGAGGAGAGGGTTGTTAGTGTACATGAGGCAGTTGCTACATTGCCTCAGTATGCTCAAGTTCACCAGGTTAATAGGAGAACTGACCTTTAGACATGCCTGGAGGGGTGGCCTTTAATAATAATTACTGGAGCTGTACCTTGTAGAACATTTAGTGCTGGTAGCACTTTTGTGTACTACAATAATTGCTACAAGAAGTCTGGTAAAGTGCTAGACTAATAAGCTAGTAAAAGTGTAGGCGAGGAGAGAACTAGTAGATCTAAGGGAAAAACTGAAGAGCAGACTTTGGCACTGCTCAGAAGCTTACAAACACTCCTGGATACAGCAAATCTGTATTTGGACTAGTCTAGTTACAGGAAAGGTGGGAAACAAGCACAAACACAGACTTTTAAACCAGAAAGTTGAAAGAGATGGAAAAAAATGCCCAAATGGCCAATAAACTGCAATTTCTGGGCCAGAAGTCACTCCTCTTGTGGTAGATAGGCTACCTAGTTCTTACCACTCCCACTGATAAGATAGAAAGCTTCCTTCCAACACAGAAAGGCTTAGTGGGCTCAGAAGCTTACATACAGTCCTGGATATAGCAAATCTGTATCTGAACTAGACTAGTTACAGGAAAGGTGGGAAAAGAGCAAATGTGGGCTTTTAAACCAAAAAGTTGAAAGAGATGGAAAAACTGCCCAAACAGCCAATATACCACAATTTCTGGGCCAGAAACCACTCATCTTGTGGTAGATAGGCTACCTAGTACTTACCACTCCTACTGATAAGCTAGAAGGCTTCCCTCCAACACAGAAAGGGATCAGAAGCTTACAAACAGCCCTGGATACAGCAAATCTGTATCTGGGCTACACTGCTTACAGGAAAGGCAGGAAACCAGCTTAGATTTTTTTTTAGCAAGGTGAAAAGGGAGAAAGGAGAAGCACAAGATAATTCAAGGTTAAGAAAGTATGTGGGTTGCCCATCTCAAATGTTCTCTCTGTATTAGGTAGAATGAGCTAATGACACTAGACTGGGAGAAGTGTCCCAGATCATATTTACAGTAGGGGCAGGCAACTGCAAAGCCAAGTATAAGAACAGGATAAAAATAGGGAGGGAGTGTGGGAAACTAAATCAGTTATATGATACACACCTTGGCAGGAAATCAGAACAAACAAACACAAACAGATGCTTAACAAATGGAGAAAAGTTCCAGTTAATACCTCACACACTGTGAAACTAGCTAGAAAAGATTTACAAATAGTGTGACAGTAAAAACCTTATTTATCAGGCCCTGTGAGGCAGACAATTTCTAATACAACTGTGCATATTAGTTTATAGCTATAAAATACAGTAAAAATGCAGCAGACAATAAAAGTGCTATAAATAACTAGTAGAAATAAGCAAAAAACAGGATACTTAATGTTATATATCACAGATCAGAGTTTTGCTCAGTGCCCTTCCTCTGATTAGCTCTGTGTGAAATGGTAGAAACACGCACAAGGTAACTTCTTAAGTAACAGAAAGTTGAAAGCTGAAACAACTTTAAAAACAAAGCTCAAAAGAACCAATCAGGTGCTTACTCCAAGCAATAGTCCAGGTAACCCCAATCAGCCAATGACCATAAACACTTCACTCTCACTGAAAATGCAAAATGGCTTTTGATAATCTAAGATGGCCTGAAACGTGTTCAGACACACAGCCTCTGCAAACAAACAACTAGGCCCAGAACATAAGCCTGAATATGGACAATGCTACAGCTACTACTTGCCCTACTTAGGTAGAAAAAACTTACAGAAATGTTTATTACAGCAGAAAAGCAGCAGTGAGCCTTTAAATGGAAGTTTTAAACAGATAAAGGATCAAGGAGACTTTAAATAATTCTCTTAACTGCAAACAAATCAGTTATATGATACACTCCTTGGCAGGAAATCAGAACAAACAAACTCAAACAGATGTTTAACAAATGGAGAAAATTTCCAATTATACCATGACCCCCCATTAATATTCCAAAACGTGCACGCTGATTGGCCAGCGTGCACGTTGTAAATCGACTTATACTAATGGAAAAAGGTCCGGTCTATCTAAAAGGTTTTAAAAAAAAGCAACGGATATCTCCGTTGCTTTTTTTAAAGCTGTCTTGCTATGTTAAACTCCTTTAACATAGCGACAGTATATTACAAAGCAACGGAGATCTTGCTTTCTCCATTGCTCTTTTTTTAAACCTGTCTCGCTATGTTAAATGTGTTTAACATAGAGAGACAGCTTTAAAATAAGCAACGGACATCTCCGTTGCTTATTTTAAAGCTGTCTCGCTATGTTAAACCCATTTAACATAGCGAGACAGGTTTAAAAAGCAATGGAGAAAGCAAGATCTCCGTTGCTTTTACTGTTCGCTATGTTAAATGGGTTTAACATGGCGAGACAGCTTTAAAATAAGCAACGGACATCTCCGTTGCTTATTTTAAAGCTGTCTCGCTATGTTAAACCCATTTAACATAAAAACAATAAAGCAACAGAGATATTGCTTTCTCCATTGCTTTTGGCCACAACTCTGATGTACTGCGAGGCATGCGCAGTACATCAGAACTGCCGGATACCAGACAGCTGCGGAAGGGCAGCAAAGAGGCATTATACAATGCCATTATTTAAGAAAAGTAATTATTTCTTTTCTTAAATAATGTCATAATAATAGCAATAACCACTTCTGGGTGTGGGTAATGTGGATTTACCCACGGTTGTCTTTGTTTGGTCCGGGCTAGCCTCGGGTCCAAACCACGCCAACCAAGGGTAAATCCCGCATTACCCACACCCAGGTGTGGGTTATTGCTATATTAATACCTCACACACAGTGAAACTAACTAGAAAAGATTTACAAACAGTGTGACAGTAAAAAACTTATTTATCAGGCCCTGTGAGGCAGACAATTTTAATACAACCGTGCAGATTAGTTTATAGCTATAAAATACAGTAAAAAGTATGCAACAGACAATAAAAGTGCTATAAATAACTAGTAGAAATAAGCAAAAACATGATGGTTAATGTTATATAGCACAGATCAGAGTTTTTCTCAGTGCTCTTCCTCCGATTTGCTCTGTGTGAAATGGCAGAAACACTCACAAGGTAACTTCTTAAGTAACAGAAGGCTGAAACCTGAGACAACTTAAAAAAAAAGCTTGAAAGAACAAATGAGGTGCTTACTCCAAGCCATAGTCCAGGTAACCCCAATCAGCCAATGACCATAAACACTTCACTCTCACTGAAAATGCAAAATCTGTCTGTACAGAGGAGGAAATTCAGCAGACATTAATAACATTAGCCCTATAGCAATCTTATGTCCCCTCATCAAAATACTTGAAAAATATATTCAAAAACAATTGCTAGACCAGCTCCTGGGAAGGAAAACTTCTATCCACTACACAACACGGCTTCTGTCCTTTTCATAGTACTAGCACTGCCCTTTTAACTTATATAGATGCTGTCAGTAAAGCTAAAGATAAAGGCAAACTAGTCTCTTCCTTATTTCTAGATTTGTCTAAAACCTTTGACATGGTTTGTCACAGCAAACGTCAACTTTAAATGTCACTAGCTCTCTCACAGCACACCTTTCTGCGGTTCAAAAGCCACCTGTCCAGTAGGTATCAGTCAGTAAAATGGCACTCAGTGCTCTCTCCTTACCTAACAGTTAACGGTGTGCCACAAGCCTCTATCCTTGCCCCTCCATCCTCTTTCACATTTTCACCAACACTATGTATACTTCCACACAACAGGCCACCCTAATACAATACACAGATGATTCTACTCTCATTTGCACATCTGATGATGTTACACTTCCAAAAAATTACTCAGAAAACTTTAGCAGCCACTGAAACATGGCTTTGTAACTCATAACTCATGCTCAACCCAAAAAAGACCAAACTGCTACTTTTTTCCCTAAATCCCTCTCATGAAAAAAAAATTAAAGTCCTCTCTCTTGATAATACAGTCATTGAAGTCACTTCTCATAGCAAACTATTAGGAGTGATAGTGGATGATAATCTTACAGTCGACCTGCATATACAAAATTGCATAAAGAAAAACTCACCAAAAACTAGAGATACTTTACAGACCCAAGAACTTTCTTACCAATACAACTAAAACTACACTTGCCACTAATTATCTCCTCCCCACTCTTCTTATGGCACTTCCATTCTTACTAACCTCCAGGATTCACAAAAATTAAAACTTAACAATGCTATAACAAAGTTGCTAAATTTGCAGCACATACCTCTTTGGGAACCAACCACTGTGTAGCACTGAAAAGGCTAAATTGGTTAGAACTGCCACATCAGCTAACATATAAACAACTTCTTACCACCTTTATATGATTCAGCATTCATTTGCCTATGCAGCACTAAAAAAACATTTTACACAACTATTTCCCAGTCAGTAGTAGTGATCCAGTGACAAAAACACCTGTCTGTCTACAAACCTAGCAAATCTGCTGGGTATTGTCTATACTTGTACAGGACTGCTAAGGCCTGAATTCCCTCAACTGCATCCATCAGATCTATACCGACCCTCTCATCTTTCAAAACCACTCTGAAAGACTTCCTAGCAAAACTCTGGCTCTGTTCTTGCTCAAACCCAGCATAACCTGTATCCCTAAATGTGAACAAATACCTTTTCATTCCTTATACCTCCTTACACTCCCTTCTTCACTTACTTCCTTATTGCTTTCTAATTCTCTTCCCTGACTATCTCTGTAAATTTACCCTAAGCCTGTTTCCCTTATTTCATATTGCAATTCTTATTTATATTAGACTAACTTACCTTTAATTTACAACCTGTCTAAATGTTCTCTAGCTATTAAATGATTGTCATATGCCTTGTATTGATTCTTAACAAATGTTTTTTATATTATGTCTAACTTGTTATATTACTTAAATGGCAGATATTTTTGTTTTATTTTATTTCCAAAATGTTTTTATTCATTTTATAACACAATACCTTAACAGTATAGTAACAAGAAAAAACAAAGGGCCGGATTCACGATGGCTTGCACAGAGTCTACGAGTAGAGTAAGACTCCATGCAGCCATCATGTCCGACGAGCAATCCAGGAACAGTCTGTAGGGGCGTGTAGGAGAGTTCCTAAAATGTCTCCTACATGGACAGGGCTGGGATATGCAAATTACCTCACTTGCAGCTGAAAGGCATGCAAATGAGGTAAATTTGCAATCCAGGAAGCACAAACCTGTCTGAGTAGGAGACGTGTTAGCTGCAGAAATGTACTCAGTTGACAACTGAGTACTGTTCTGCAAATAGCACAATGGAGTCTTGTCAGCTCCAAATAAAGGTTGCATATGGTTGAGGAAGCATGCCAATGGCCAAATATACGGCCATTGGAAAGTTTCCCAGATGCAAATTTAAAATAAAAATAATTTTTTTTCGGTGATTTCCGATGTTTAAGCGTAACGCAGCGCCGCGCAAATGGGGTGCACTATAAAAATCATAAAATAAGACAATAAAAGCCACAAATGTGGAATTTATGAAAATTGTTAAATGACAATGTAAGGGAATAGCAGGCTGAAGACAACATGCCCACTGAGTAGGGGTTGCTAAGGGGAGAAACCCAGTCTAAGACATGTAACCAAGCATTAGTAGGCAATCCTATGTAAATGAGTGTTAGGATAGTGAATTGCACTTTTACATAGCAAATGAGCCAGTCAGTGGAGTGTAGGAGTAGGATATGGGGAGGAACAGAGTAGGAGATAGGTGACATCACAAGGAGGTATGTATGAAAGTAGTGAAGCTCATTGGAGCACAGTGGTATGTGTTAGCTGTCAGTTAGATATCATGGAAAGAGGTGTGTCAACAGGTAGGCCAGGTAAAGCCAAGAAATGGAAGGTGTATATTGTGGATAACACCAAAGTTTCTTGCTGAGCGGGTATGCGCGTGTGTGCGCGCCTGTAAACTCAAGTAAGACAGAGTGCGCGTGTGGAAGCGTGAGTGCGCACGTGTAAGCTGGAGTAAGCATGTATAAGGCTGTTGGAAGACCTGTAAGTGTGTTTGCGCTGGTGTGTGCACGTTTTAACCTGAATAAGCAAGTTTTAGTCCATCTAAGCATGTGTGCGCACGTGTGAGCTGCTGTGAGTTTGTTTCCGCTTGTATGCGCGTTGCTCCCCCCGAGGAAACAGAAAGGAAAAAGGAAGCACAACAAATAGTAGGAAGCTACCAGGGAATACTAGTAGAGCTAGCAAGTGCAAACAATCAGAATCAGGCAATTACACAGGCAGAACACTAGCCCAGCCCAGCACTTAAAACTCTGCAAACAACAGTGCAGTTTGTTTCTCTCAAGAGACACTGCAACACTGGAGTAAGCTACTAGAAGTGAAAACTGAAAAATCTATACTCAGACAAAAAATGCTAGGGGCTGCCATTGCTGTTATAAGGCAACATATGCAATATGCTGAGGGTGGTGACATTGCAAATGCTGCTGGACAACCCACAGTGAGGAGACAGAGAAGAGTATACAGGCCCAGGGTCACCTACCAGGGGTTACATGAGCTGGAGACAGTGGAGCGCTATAGAGTGGACAGAGGCCTCCTGCAGCAAATTGTTGAGCTGTGCAGGCCACATCTCACACACAGAACCAATAGAGGGGAACCCATCCCAGTGGAAACCAAGGAATGTGTTGGCCTAAGAATACTAGCAACAGGTACCTTTCAGAGACCAACTGGTGATATGATGGGGATATCACAGGCATCAGCATCCAGGGTACTGCATCAGTTCCTGGATGCCATGTCAGCACATGTCTGTGATCATGTATATTTCCCCAATTCCCGTGAGGTATTGGCCAGCAATATGCATCTCTTCCAGCAAATAGCAGAATACCCTGAGGTAGTGGGTGCAATAGACTGCACGCATATATGCATCAAAGCACCAGCTGGTGAGCGGGGTAGGGCCTACATTAACCGCAAGGGCTTCCCCTCCATCAACTGCCAGGTCGTGTGTGATGCCCAGGGCATAATAATGAATGTGTGTGCTGGCTGCCCTGGAAGCTACCATGATTCCCATATCTGGCATCTGATGCAGCTGTACCAGACATTTGCCAATGGGGACATCCCACATGGTCACTTAGTGGGGGATGCTGGCTATGCACTGGAGCCATGGCTGATGACACCCATCAGAAACGCACACACACCTGAACAGGAACGCCATAATGAGGCACACGCACAAACATGAAATGTAATCGAGTGTGTGTTTGGGTTGCTCAAGTCACGGTTCTGGTGCCTGGACACATCTGGTGGAGCCTTGCAATTCTCACCAACTACATGTACCCAAATTGTCATGGTATGTGCTATGCTACATAATATGATTCTGCGAAAACAGCTGCAGCAGAACCAGCATAGGCCTGGGCCAAACAGCCCCCCACCAGTGCCAAGGCCATCACAGGCAGAGCGTGACTCTGAGGAGGAACAACCTGAGCCTACCCCAGTAGGCAGAAGGAGGCATGCCCTGTATGCCTTGGCCTTGGCAAAGAGGCAATGCATAGCACATACACTGGCTCAGTAGGAACCCTGGAAATTATACCTCTCTCTGACTCACACATATAGTAAAAGGGATGCCTAACTTGACACTACCTGTTTCCAAACATGTATAGGGAGTGCAGTATGTGCATCTGACATAGGCAGCCCTGCAGCACCACCTGAGGCATGATTGCCATGTGTTAAGCAATGTAAGGTAGTGCTAAACAGCATTTACCAGCATGTAGTATATGCAAACTTGATGACCTTGAGTATCATCCTACCCTCACCAAACATGAGGCCACAATATGAAGACAAGATGATCAATTACAACAATTGGCTTAAGTATTGGTGTCAGTGAAAGGGGATACAATGCCTGTCAGACTGGGATGACATGCTCAACAAGACATGATGCTTCGCTAGGGATGGATTTCACCTATCACCTGTGGCCTTTTGGATATTGCCAAAGGCTCTTGTCACCCCCATAGTGCCTTTTTTAGGTAAGGCTCAAAACACAAACCCACCTCCATAGGTATCACAAGGGATAAAAAACTATAAGTAATGCAACTCAATGCCAGAAGTCTAAACTGCAAGATGCACACACTCCAAACTCTCCTCAGCATGGAGAATGTTGATATCTGTGCAGTAACAGAAACCTGGTTCAAGGCTCCCAAGAGCACCCTAGCATTAACAGGTACACCTCATGCCATGCATTACAGCTGCAAAATGTGGAACAAACTACAAAAGGAGGGTGAGTATCAATATTTTTCAAAGATACCCACAACCCCGGTTGGTGGCACAGCATGAAGCATCGGAGACTATCCATGTGCAACTAACAGTGGCTAAAACTGCCTTCCAGTTCATAGCCTGCTACAGACCACCCTCCTTAACCCAGGGACCATACTTGGATGACTGGAGAAGACATGAAAATATGAAGGTCTCCCCAAACACCATTATATTGGGCGACTTCAACTACCCAAACATAATAACAAAGAAAGTTGGCAAAACGTTACAAATACCAAAATGATGCCAATCCTTGTTGAAGTCCCAAAGAAACCACAGCTTGAACAAGCAAGTAAAAAAGTACACTTTAATCCACACAAGTACTGGAACACGAACAGATCTTCTCAGATTAACACAGCCTTGAAACAGCCATAAAACAACGTATAGTTCCTCCCTGGTTCTCAGATTAACACAGCCTTGAAACAGCCATAAAACAACGTATAATTCCTCCCTGGTTAAGCGCTTTCATCTGCAGGAAAAGCAGATTTCATCAGAACCACAAACATGATACTCAATAGCTTTTTATAGTTGATTTTGGCGCCAAAAATCCATGTAATAAAATTATCCCTAACCAATCAATTCTGTTGCCTAAATAATTGACTATGAATATCTAAAAACTGCTAGTTACAAGTCTTGTAAATATGCTAAAAATGCTCTAGAAATTATTCATGAAAATGTTCATAATACATAAGGAATTTCTAAGAAATTTGCATAGGGAAAAAATATAAATAAATAAATGTACATGGGAAAAATACTTTAAAAATACTTTAAAAATATATACATAGGAGAATAATTACTTTAAATTCCTTCAAAATATGGACCAACAAGTACCTGTACATACATATAATACTGAAATACAATACTAAATTCATTCCATTAATAAAAATGGTTTGATGCTAATGTGGTCATTTAATCCAGGACTACTAGTGGCATCACAATACATTTGCCATTTACTTTCTAATAGTCCTAGAAAAACTTTCCAATTACCCTCACAATTTTTAAAATCAATGTGGTCAATGATACTAAAAAGAAAAGTGTGCTCCTGCCCTTTTTCGAAAACATGTTTACTGAGCGCATTGTTGCAATCTTGTTTTTTGATCTTATAATAGTGCTCGTAGATCCTAGTTTTTAATTTTCTTTCGGTCTTCCCAATGTAGTATGCGCTGCAAACAGTGCATAGGGCGATGTAAACAACCCTAGTGGTGTTACAATTTCCTTCTAAACTAACCAATCTGGTCCTACAGGTGTTGTCCAACTTTATTGTTGAAATTTCATTAATAAATTTACACTGATTGCACGCCCCACATTTCTTTGTTCCTTTATTGACCCTATCTTTTGTTTTCTTAACTTTTTTCCTTTCCAACATATTTTTGATGTTACCAGATGTTTTGTAAACATATTTCGGGATAGTTCCCACAATCTTTCCTACATCCTCCGATAAAGTTAAAATATTCCAGTGTTTCATTAAAATTTCTTTAATGACACTTGTGTAGGGACTATACATAATCACACAAATACTTTTATTGTTGTAATTTGCTTTTTTATTGTTAATAAAAGGTTTTCCTAACAAAGGTAGATACTTTTTTCCCCATTCTTTTTTAACTAATTTAGTTATGGGAAGTAACATAGAAACTGGGTAACCCCTCATTTCAAACATATGAAATATATTTTCCAATTCCTTTTCCATAATCATCTTGTTGGAAGACATACGCGCAGCGCGTATGCATTGGCCTTTAAAAACATTTTTGAAAACATGGGGCGGGTGGTTGCTCCCATAAAATAAATAATCATTAGAGAACGTGTTCTTTCTAAAGATTCTAGATTCAAAACCATTGTTACTGTTACCAACATAAGTGTCTAGGTATGAAATTCCTTCCTTTTCCACTTTGTAGGTGAATTTTAAAAAACCGGTAGTATTGTTTAAATAATCAATGAAAACAGGTATTAATTCTTCAGGCCCTTTCCAAAGGATGAATAAATCGTCCAAATATCTTGTGTAATGTGCAATATATTGGTAGAAGTCACATGTGAATACAAAAGATGTTTCCCATTCCAACATGACCAAGTTCGCAAACACAGGGGCACAAGATGCCCCCATGGCTACGCCCTTGGTCTGCCTAAACACTTCTCCCTGAAATTGTAAAAAGTTGTAATCCAAAACCAACCCCATCATGTCAACGGTGAGGTTTATTCTGTCCCAACTCAAAGTAGAATATTTTCTTAGGCTTTCAAAAAAGTATTCCAACCCGATGTCCTTTGGAATGCTTGAAAAAAGGTCAACAACATCGATTGTCACAAATAGAAGATTTCTTTGCCAAATTTCAGGTGTCAAATTGGCTAAAAAATTCCATGAATCTTTAGTGAGATGCCTGGCATTCTCATAAACATGCTTGGTCCATCCATCAATAATTACCCCCATGTTATATGTTTTTGATTTAGGCCCTGAAATGATTGGTCTAAAAGGAGGTTTATTCACACATTTGTGTATTTTAGGTATTCCAAAAATGGCGGCCATTTTTGGAAATTCTTCTCTGATAAATTCATATACATCATTAGTTATTCGGTCATCCAGTAAGTATTCTTCTACTGCTAGGTCAATTCTTCTGTAGCCAATGTTAACTTGGTTTACCGAAACTTCTTCGTAATTCCCAGAAAGGTGGAGAATGTTGTTAATTTCATTATTGTAATCCATAGTGGAAAAAATAACTAACCCTCCGCCCTTATCTGGTTTCATAATCCTGATGTCCTGGTTGGCCAAAATTTCTTCCAAAACTTTCCTCTCTTGGATGTTTAAATTATCCTTATATGGCCCCCCATAATCTGGGTTGTTTTTGATCTTAGAATAAAACCGATATATGTCCTTACTTACAAGTTTCTCAAAATTTGCCACATTCGGATTGTAGGTGGGAATATAAGCACTCTTTTTCTTGTATTTATTAACATTTCTGTTTTTCTCACTCTCTTCTGTTTCATTAAACTGTATGGCCAAATTGAGCCTTCGACTAAACAATTTCATCTCTTTAATTGTATCTGTTAGGTTAAATTTGGCCGTGGGTATGTATTTCATCCCTTTGCTAAAAAGTGAAAAAAATTCTTCATTAATGTTTACCTCAGTGTAATTGTATACATTAAAACCTTTTAATGTGTGGATGGTTAAATTAGTATTCTCGTCACTAGAAATATTCTCACTGTTTGGAAAGAGTTCTTCTTCTGCTGGGAGATCTAGGGGTGTAACTGAGGGACTACTAGCAGTAACCAATTTTTGAGTGGGGGGATCTTGAATGTGGGTTTCAATGGAATGATAAGAGACTTCTAACTCCTTGGAAACCCCAATCTCAAATTCTAAAACCTCTTTTTGTAAGTTTTCGCAGGTGGATAAAATCTTCCCCCCTGAAAATTTTCTTCCTCATCATATCTTAAGGTGTTCCTCCGCCCTCTATAGTCCTTCTCTATTTCAGTAAACCGTTTTTCTCTGTCATTCGGCCACACATAAGCTCTGTTATTCTTGTACAAAAACACATCCCTATCAATTTTCTTACTTTTCCTGGCACGTGTGTCAGTAACCCTAGTTTCTACCATCTGAAATTGTTTGTGGTATATATCGTACCACTGTTCAAAATCAATATCCTGAATGATTTCTTCATTAAGTTTTTCAATTTCATCAGTTAAAATCATTATCTTTTCATCATTGTATTTCATGAGTTTTTTCATAAATAAAAAACCAAATTCATCGAACATTTGATTGAATTCATGAATGACAACACTGTTAAATTCAATCCCCAAAGGTAGCTTAAAAAAGCGTAACCCTTTTGGTACAATCTGTAAGTCGATACATTGTTGCAAATAGGCATTATCCATTTTCACATTTTTAATATTACCCATTTTCTTCCCCAAAAGATAAATCTTATTTTTGATAAAAACACTTTCACTTTTGTGTCTAGATTTAGTGTAAAGATCATTTCTTTCACTATATTTAAAAACAACATCATCATTTAAAAAATGTTCAATGACATCATGTTTGGAATTTTTACTTAATACTGCAGTTCCTTGTCCTTTTTTGTTTTTATTCCAAATATTATTTCTCTCATTCGGACTAGAAATAATTTCTTTATAAACAGTACCTTTAGTTGTTTCTTGGCCTCTAACCTTAGAGGAATATGTTTTCATCGTTTCCCGATGTTTGGGTTTTGTTCCAAGCCTCTGTGTTTCTTCATCCAACTGGAAAAGGCTGAAATCAAAAGTACAGTCCACATCTAAGGAACTGTTTAAATCGTTTTCCTTAGGGCCCCTGTCTTTCTTTCCTTGTTTACCACTTTGGCGTATAGACGCCCCTTCAAAACCGGTGTCACGGACTTTAGAAATTTGTCCGTTGGGTATTACACTAGATGTGCTACTGCTTAGTTCTAAATTAATCTCCGGTAACAGTTTACCTTCCATTTGCTGATTTTGCCCGTTCGAAATATTGTCCACAGCCCCCGTTTGGGACTGCTGCTTGGAAATGTCGGCTAGCGTGCTGACTAGACTCAACAGCTTGCTTACGTCAGCCTGCAGTGCGGTGACCTCCGCCCTCAACGAAAGTAACTCCTGCTTGTCCAATGAAGCCGGTGGCGAATTCGGAACATCAGCCATCAGGATCGGTAAAAGAACTCAATAACAAAGAAAGTTGGCAAAACGTTACAAATACCAAAATGATGCCAATCCTTGTTGAAGTCCCAAAGAAACCACAGCTTGAACAAGCAAGTAAAAAAGTACACTTTAATCCACACAAGTACTGGAACACGAACAGATCTTCTCAGATTAACACAGCCTTGAAACAGCCATAAAACAATGTATAGTTCCTCCCTGGTTCTCAGATTAACACAGCCTTGAAACAGCCATAAAACAACGTATAATTCCTCCCTGGTTAAGCGCTTTCATCTGCAGGAAAAGCAGATTTCATCAGAACCACAAACATGATACTCAATAGCTTTTTATAGTTGATTTTGGCGCCAAAAATCCATGTAATAAAATTATCCCTAACCAATCAATTCTGTTGCCTAAATAATTGACTATGAATATCTAAAAACTGCTAGTTACAAGTCTTGTAAATATGCTAAAAATGCTCTAGAAATTATTCATGAAAATGTTCATAATACATAAGGAATTTCTAAGAAATTTGCATAGGGAAAAAATATAAATAAATAAATGTACATGGGAAAAATACTTTAAAAATACTTTAAAAATATATACATAGGAGAATAATTACTTTAAATTCCTTCAAAATATGGACCAACAAGTACCTGTACATACATATAATACTGAAATACAATACTAAATTCATTCCATAGACTGGGAGCATTACCCTAGCCCCAACACCCTAGCCTAAAGGTTCTCAGAATTTATAAACCAAAATGCTATGGAGCAACTTGCTACCACTCCCACAACAGGGGAAAACATACTGGACCTGATCATCACTAACATGGGGACTCTATGCCCAAGACCAGAAGTGTATCCCTCACTGGTAAGATCAGACCAGAGAGTAATCTCACTGGATATTCACATCTTGATCCCAGCCCATGGCCAGAAAAATACAGTAAAAATTATTCACTAAAGCAAATGTCACACTCCTCAAAACTGAGGTGGAATCCTTCACAGCCCCTGTGCTTGTGGAAAATATGGCCCAGACCTCATAACCCTTTATAAACGCATTCTATGAACACCTTCAGGAATGCATGGATCATGCAATCCCAAATAAAACCAAGACCCAATCCTCCAAAGCCAGGCATCCTGTCCAGTGGACCCCGGCCATAAACAAACCATACAATACAAGGAGGAAGCTACTATATGATAGATCAAAATCTCAAAATGGGAAGGCATCTCTGATCAGTATTATTGAAAAACTACAGCCACACATAAGATTGTCTAAGGCCATCTTTGAGATAAAAATTGTACAGGACACCAAGGATAATCACAAGGCATTCTTTACTTATGATAGGAACCTGTGTGGGAATCCCCAGATATGCTCAGAAGTAGTCCAAAATGACAAACAATACACCAAACCCACAGACATTGCCAATATCTGAGCTGACAGGTTCAGTGCAAACTCCCCCCCCCTCCCCATCAAAAGGGCAAATATCTATCCCAGCAGAGTGCTGGCCACCTGACATTGCAGATGCTCAGGTAACAGCCAGCCTCTCCAAAGCAAAACACACAGCATCAATGGGACCAGACGGTGTCCTGGGCTGTGTCCAATATGAACCCCAAGAAGAATTGAACGCAAACATAAAACCACTGTTCAATCTCAGCCTTACCACAGGATATGTACCCAAAGAGCAGTGTACAGCAACAGCGGTCCCTCTCCACAAAGGTGGTGCCTCAATGGATACTGCAAACTATCACCCCAGAAGCCTGACTAGCTTGGTCTGCAAAGCTATGGAAAGGATCATCATGGACCTCAGAAATAAACATATTGGGGACCTAAAGACACTGGATCCTACCCAGTTTGGCTTTGTTAAGGGCAGATCCTGCCTCTTAAACCTGGTTGGGTCATTTGAAACAGTCACCAAGGCCATTGACGAGGGGAAGGTGGTCCACACAGCCTACCTGGACCTTGCAAAAGCCTTCCATACAGTACCCCACTTGGTCATCATAAATAAGATCACCAGCTTCAATATAAACCCCTATGTCACTAGATGGGTTGCAAACTGGCTCAAGGACAGAACCCACATGGTCAGAAATGCTGGAGTCATGTCAGACCCCAAACCAGCTACAAGTGGCATCCCACAAGGCTCAGTCCTGGGACCTCCCTTGTTTGGTATATAATTCTCAGAGGTACAGGCCAACACAGAAGGACTGTTGGTGAACAAGTTTGCAGATGACTGCAAACTGGGCACCATAATTGACCCTCCAGCTGACACAAGCATCCTACAAAAGGGCCTCATAGAAACAGACAACTGGTGCCAGAGCCATGTCCTCAAGCTAAATGCAAAACAGTGTATAGTCCTCCCCTTTGTCTAAAACTAAGTGCCCATAAATTACCACATAGGTGGTAACCCATTAAGTATGGAAGAAGTGATAAGGGACCTGGGGACCCAAGTTGATAACAATCTCTCATTCGATAACCATGTGGCCAAAGTGTTTAGAAAAACATTTCATATAGCCCACCTAATCATGAAGGTATTCACATCTACATCAGGGGAGGTCATCGTGCCTCTTAACTCATCCCTCATCAGGCCCATAATTGAGTATAATGCCCCTTGTGGGATGTACCTTATCAGACACCTGCAGCAGCTGGAAAGACCACAAAAGTACCTCACCGGGAGGATCAAAGGGCTCAAACACATGCCATTCGCTGCCTGGTTAAAGAAACTGCAGCTCCACTCAGTGGCATACCGCCTGCCCAGAGGCAATCTGTGTCTGATGTATAAAGCCATGTCCAACCTAGAATCAATGGACATGCTGCACCTCGGAAAATCAGAATCCCATCAAGCTATGCACTCAATAGACCAGAACCTCAGGAGTGAAATAAATAGATCATGCTGGAGTGACAGATTCATAACCGAGAGGCTCCCCCCACTCTTGAGTAAACCCCCAATCAAGGTTAGCCAGAGTCCCTCATTGACTCTGTTCAAGAGGAATCTTGATGAGTGGATGGGAGATTGTAGGTTTACCCTGGGTATCACTTCTATGTCACTGTTAGACAGAGGCACAGTATACTAACCTTGTAAAATGTCATGGCAAACTCCACTTAATATGTGTGTTGAAAGCCAAACACACTCTGGCTAGGATTATAAATGACCTAGGGCAGATAGCCTAGTATGAACCTATGAACAGAATCACACACACCAACTTCTACAACTGTGGTCAATGTGGAGTAATGTTTGGCAATGTCCACCCAAGTTGGTGAATACACAGCAATGTCAGACAAGCCTGGTTTAAGTAGGCCATAGCTGAACAAAATGCAACATACTCATAGCTGCTCAACTGGCCCTTAACCAGTCTGGTCTGCTCAGTATGAACATTTAAAGCAGTCATGGGCTTCAAACCCATGATACTGTGCACCATACTGAAAGTACTGAACCACTACACCATAACAGTATTACAGTGTTCAGCCAGTATGAGAGAATGTTGCCAAGTCTTTGCAAACTATCACATGGAAACCCTGCAGGCACAGCATAATCCTTATTGAGTTATGACACAAAGGAGTCTGGCAGTAAAAACACAACATGACTTCCAACACAGACAGTATAAATGTCAATATTGGTCATGTTCACACACAACCAGAAATGTAGTGGACTCCAGATCACAACGTATGGAAAGGTCACACTGGGCATGCTCACACACTTGGATAAATGAGACATATGTCAGGCAACAAGCCATGGAAAGCCTGAACTGGGCATGCTCACACACTTAGGTCATGTCTGAGTATAGCAGTCAGTCACACATATCTGGCAGTTGTATGTGTTAAGCCAGGAACTTCCCACGATCCAGAAATCCACCCTGTGCACACAGTTAAATGACAACAGACACATATATTAATATACTGGAACCCTGTCATGATCAAACATGTTACGCAGATACACAAGTTGTTCATAGAAACTGAGAAAGCTACAGCAGTAAAGACCTGAAAACAGTAGCAGCAACAAATATTGTGCATCCCGAACATAAACATAGGTGCAGAGGTCAATACTAGGCTGTCTGCCCTAGGGAATTCATAAGCCTAGGCAGAGTGTATTTGGCGTCCACCTCCCCAGTAGAGTAGCCTACTGTGCCTCTGTAAAGTAGGTCACAGAAGGCACCCTTTAAGGCTAGTTTGCTGTGCCTCTGTCAAGCAGGGACACAATGGAGATCCCAGGGGTGAATTTGCAATTTCCCATACATGCGGCTGTATTTCGCTGGAAGAGGGTTGGCAAGGGGCTATGTCTAACTTTAATTGGGATTCAATTCCAGAGAGAGGGGAGCCTCTGGGTAATGAATCTGTCCCTGCAGCATCCCTATTTATTTTTGTGCTGAGGTTTAAGTCCCTGGAGTGTATAGCTCTAAGGGTCTTGTATGTTATGAGGTGGAGCATGTCCATTACTTCTGGCTTTGAAATGGCTGTGTATGTCAGGCATAGATCACCTCTGAGTAGGCATTAAGCAACTGAGTAGAGCTGGAGATCCTTTAGTTGAGCTGCATAGGACATCTGTGTGTAGCCCATGATCCTCTTGGGGAGGTACTGTTGTGTTCACTGTAGTTGCCGCAGGTGTTGGGTAAGGTACACCCCAAAGGGGGCATTGTAGTCAAACATGGGCTAGATGAGTGACTAGTAGAGGGCCACAATGACCTCCCATGATCTACATGCAAACACCCATGTGATAAGGAGGGCTATATAAAGGTCTTTGCAATGACTCTGTCAATGTGATTAGCAAAGGAGAGGTTATGATCTATGTGGGCCTGTGGGATATTGCTCTGTTATGTAGTAGCTTCCTCCTTCTGTTGTACAGCTTATATATGGCTGGGGTCAACCAGACAGGTCTCCTGTTTTGGAGGAGTCATGGTTTTATTTGGGATAGCATGATCAATGCATACCTGCAGGTGCTCATACAATGCGTTTGTAAAGGATTCTGCAGATTGGGCTGTATTATCCTCCAGCATGGGGCCTTTGAAGTTTTCCACCCCAGTCTTCACAAGTGCAAAGTCTACTTTTGAGAAATTCTTTACAGTGATTTCCTTGCCTGGGGGTGGGGACGGGATATGGATGTCCAGGGAAAGTTGTTTATGTCTGATCTTAACAATGAAGGTTCTACCTCTGGTGTGGAACATAGAGTCCCCATGTTGGTGATGATCAGGTCCAATATGTATTCCCCCTTGTGGGTGTGGTGACTGGTTGGGCCATAGTACATGTATTCATAAATTGTAGTGGCTGTAGGGTGATATTGTTGAGGGCCTGAGTAGTATCCCCAGTCAATATTTGTGTACCTGAGGTCAACCACTATAATGGTGTGTGTGAAGACCTGCATATCCTACACTGTTCCCAGGAAAGCCAATTGTGGTTACTGGGTATGTGGGGGGGGGTGGTCTGAACTACACACTAAACCAAAAGGCAGTTATGCACAATGGTAGTTGTATATGTATGGCCTGTCATGCTTAGTGCAGTGATACCAGCCCAGACGTGTGTGTATCTGTGATGTATATGGATACACCCCCTACTTGTGTTGTGTGTTACAAGTCCTGTGGTCACGAAGCATGCTATAGAACATAACCTGGCAGTGCCAGTGTGTATATGTGACCCTGAACTAGGGGTCTGTTAATGCACAGATATTGTTATCCCCCATACTGAGGGATAGTTAAAGATGTATGTTCTTCTTTGGAAAGACTGATGATGTCAGCACCCTATAAATACAGCAGGAGAAGGAAAGTCATCCAGTAATGTGAATAGCACTCTGTACTAATGCGTATCTCTCAAGTATCATAACATAGTTAGGTAGGGGTTTGAATTCTGCAAATGCTGTGTGTGTGTATGCAATTCCCTGAGAAGGGAATGGCCTTTTTGAAGACTGGGATAACACACTAAAAGATGTACATTCCTCTTTGGAAAGACTGATGATGTCAGCACCCTATAAATACAGCAGGAGAAGGGAAATCATCCAGTAATGCAAATAGCGCCCTGCGCTAATGCGTCTCTCTTAACTATCATAACATAGTTAGTTAGGGGTTTGAATCCTGCAAATGCCATGTGTGTGTTTATCACACAGTTTGTCAATGTGTTGTGTGTTTTGCTTTTATTATTGTATGACATATTATTATAACAGCAATTTCAATGCACACATCAGGTATGTGTGTGCCACATGCAGATATGTACCTGTGACCTTTAATAGTTCCTATGTGTGAAGTGTGGCCCATATGAATACAGTTGTTACCTTTGCCAGCATGTGCCGCAGCTTACCAGACCTTAGGCCATACATGTATGTTGATGACAATGCAGGCTACTGCACTGATCTGTGTCCTAGGCCAGCTGTGTGACACACACACATGAAAGCTTTTATAGATTAATGTGGGTGAGGGTTCATGTCTGGAGTATATGTCAGACATGTTAAAACACAGCAAAGTCTGTGAGTGATGGGCACCCAGTGTAGGTGTATGGCAACTGTTGCTGTTATGCATACAGACACCTTCTTGCTTAGGTGATACACCGAGGGACTGCAGAATACCTTTGGAAATGTGAATATCACAGGAAAGTCAAGATAACACTTGTCCACATGTACACACCATTACCCGTTCTACATGATGGGTGCTACCACCTACATGGTACTGTTGGAATACTATGTTAACTACATGCCGATGCCAATGCCACAGTTGTGTTACAGCAATACAGCATGGCTTGTACAACAGGTATCTGTCCTTATGATACCCTTGTGGTGGTTAGGTGTGTCATGTGTAGAATGCATTGTAGGCCACTGTATGCATTTGCAGTCGTTGATGGACATATCCATAGTGTGTTGGCATGTACGTGAGACTGCTATATGCCAAAGAGTATTGTTCCCCGGGATGTGTGGGGCTCAGTAAGAATGGCTACTGGTATAGTGTAGTACTGCAGGGATATCACTGACAGCTGGTTCCTACATCTGTGTATCAGTTGAGACACCATGTAATGACCACTGAATGTCAGGCTATCTAAGCTGTGTATACTACCAGAATGCAGACCATTGACATTTGGAAACCGTATCACCCACAGCATACTGTCAAACCATGTCATGTTCCATGCTAACCATGTTCACAAATGTACACCTGCAACTCAGTGCTGCAAACATCACACATGTATTGTCCACAACCCAACACATGCAGGCACAGGTACACACAACAGCCACGTGGCACACGTGCAGACAGTACACTTTGGGAATTAACACTGGTGTATACAAAACTGCAATGACAAACATAGGTAATGCATCATGAATGCTCGAATATACCCACAACAATATCATTACACTGTATTGTTAACAACATGATAATATTACTACAGTGCTATGTAGTCACCCTGTGCATCAGCACCATGCTACCCTGTTCCTGCATCAATGTTACAGATGGCAGGAGGTGGCACAGTTTCATCATATGCACAGGGTGTGTACTTGGTTTGCCGGAGTCTGCCATTGACACATCCAATTGACATGTGTGTGTGTGTGTGTGTGTGTGTGTGTGTGTGTGTGTGTGTGTGTGTGTGTGCGTGTGTTAGTGAGGGACAACAGTACAACATGGGGCAGTGTTGCTACAATGTGTGTGCGTATGTGTTAGCCCTAGGTGTTAGCATTATGTGTGTGTGTATGCATGCACACAGTTCTACCATGTGGCTGCCATATATGGGTGTTTGTGGACAGCCACAGACTGTACCTGCCAGGTCATACAGATCACTGTCTCTGGCCACGGACACAGTACCTGTGCCTGGCAGGGGTGCTACGGACAGTATCAGGTTCTAAGCCAGACTGGGTACTGTCATCAGAAGCAGTGGTTTGTTGACTGGACACATGTCCCTGCTGGGAATGTCCAGAGCCACATGCATGTTGTCTTCTCAGACAGTCTAATGACAGCACAGACCCAGCATTGCTGGGGCTGGTACTGGCACTATGGGAGTGGTTGTGGGTTTGTTGTCATCTGCGACGACTGCCAGCTGATAATGTTGCTGGCATACATCCATGTCGATGCCTCAACCGTCCTGCACTGTCCTGGCTCCTGGACATGTAGTTGTGGAAGAGATCTAATGTGTCCTCCCAACATCTATCAATGACCTCGTTGATGTTACGGATGGCAGACGCAACGTCACGCATAGTGTCATTCATAGCGATGCAATGTGCTCTAAGCTCCCTCAGACCCTGTCTGGTGTACTGTTCCATATGTGCCTGTGCCTGCATTACAGCCCGGAACATAGCTGAGGCTGAAAGACCTCTGTGGACACGTCTGACAGGGGCAGTACGACCAAGGATGCTCCCACGAGAACCCCTGGACATCTGCCTGTGTGGTACCATGACAGGAATCTGGCCATGGCTGCTGTGAGGGGATACATGTGCCAATGATACCACTCTTCCCTGGTCAATGGCCACTCTATGCTGTCCCTCAGCTAAGGACATTGGTGACAATGGATGTATCGGCAGGATAACTGTGCGCATTGATGGGGTTGACTGCTGTGTAGTGTCAATTGGCTGACCAACGACAGACCCTGTCACACCTCCCTGTGCCATTACACATGTATCATCATAATCACTATCCCCAGCAGTGGCTTCAGGTTCCCTGCTGCACTCCACCAGAGCAACATCAGAACCTGTGAGAGGAAGATAAGAAACACAGTTTACAAATGTGTACACGATATTAGCACACAGGCGCACATGCACACATGCACACAGGTGCACATGCACACATGCACACAGGCACACATGCACACATGCACACATGCACACAGGCACACATGCACACATGCACGCATGCACACAGGTGCACATGCACACATGCACACATGCACACAGGTGCACATACACACAGGGACACAAGCACACAGGCACACAAGTACACTCCTCAGTGCAGCAGATACAAACACAGACACACCTGCAATCCAACACATACACAATACTGTTTTAGGGTGGGTGACAGTATCACAAGGAAAAACATCACTGCACATGTGTCAGCATGCAGATTAGGTGTTGCACAGGAACATGCAGTGCAAGTGTAGACAGCCCTTGTTAATAACAGTATACGTGTACTTGATGCTTGTGCGTAGTTATTCAGTGATTGTCTCCACCCTGGGACACAATGTGTACAAGGACATAACAATGTTGTGCAAGTGTTACAAGCTGTGTGTGCATATATTTGCACACACACACACAACACATGACAGTGCTATGCAATGACTGCTATGTGTACTTTTGTGGTCGGCGGAACTGGATGTGGTGTTGTAACGTGAGCCATGATCAACATCCTTCTTGTGGTCAGTCAACAATAATAATGTCTGCCAGACAGGCAGCTAGCATGCTGTACCCGACGTGCAGTAACATGACTACATCCACAATTACACAGCCACTTGTTACATGGGTTTTTTAAGGTGGCAAATAGTGAGCATTGCCTAACATGAATGTATTATTTGTTCACGACTGTTGCACAAAGACATGATAGGCCTCTACCCCTCAGGTATATTATGTGTGCTGTGTAGATGATAAGTGGGATACTGAAGGGTGGCCTTACAGCAGGTGTCATAATTGGACATGTGTAGCAGGCTAAGGTGTAGTGTGTATGTCAAACATGTGAGTATTGTGTACATGTGTATCAGGTATGCCTATACAATGTCCAGTACTGTGTTGCCACACATGTGTGTCATGCTCTGTGTATTGCATGTGAGTGAGGCAGCTATTGAGAATAATGGGATATGCATAGTCTCACAGCATGTATTATGCATAGGTGTGTTATATGTGCACAGACTACACCTCCATATGACATGCACATGTCATTAGCAATAGTATTGTTATTACACACTCACCAGCATGGATTGGCTGCCTTGCTGTCACTCCAGAGGGACCTGCAAGAATATGACAGTGATTGCCAGTGGCCACAACTGTGCCATTGATACTGTGAGTATGATAAAGTACAGTAGTACAGCAGGTGGCTTTCACGGGTGTACAGATTATGCTCAGAATATCAATCTTGCAGAAGAATAGGCAGGTTAACAGCTACACAAACAGTACACATCTCACACACGCATAAACTGCCAGTACAGAAAACAGTCAACTACAGATATGGCATGTTACCTGCACGTTCCATTTCAACATGCTGGGTGGCTCCAGCCTCCATAATGACACATGTTTGTGGATGTTGCTGTTGTTGGCCTGGAGCCACAACACTTAAGAGGTGCTCCTCCACACTGGTTGGGGGGGTGGGGTGGATAGGTACCCCACCGTCTGTGGCAAGCTGTTGTCTGTGGATATCAGACGCACGCTGCCACACATGTCTAATTAAATCACTGCAGTGATGGCATACCTGCTCATATGTCTGGTTATGCATGCCTATGTCATTTACCCGACGGACAAGATCTTGCCACAGTGCAGCCCTCTCATGCTGGTTCTGGCTGGTCCTTGGAAACAGCACACAGTAATTCTGCACCAGGCTCTGGTGGATCTCGTGATCCTCTGCTGCTGTATAAGGTGGGTTTCGCTGATGCACCATCACCCTGGAAGGAAAAGGAAAATATGTGAGCAAGTCATGTGGCACACTTAATATTCTAATGTACTGATATCACTTAACTGCCATATATAGCATCTGTCTATCAGGGTATACAAATGTTCAATACCACATATCAGTGCTCAGCCCACAACTGTCTGACAGTGCCTGCCACACTCCATACAACAAAGTAGTATACACAAGCACTCGGCAAACTGTGTGGGATACAATGCACAACCTCACATTGGGGGTATGTATCAAGCTAATGGATGAAGAATATTGTCATCCTGTGCAGTGAATGCAATGCACATTTACAGTTTCAATGGTAGTCCACCCTAGTCTTTGATGCCATACCCATACCTAACATATATGCACAGTTGTTACTATAGCCAGCATACTGCTGTCACAGAGTATACATGCTGCCAGGTACACACACATACCCTGTAACACACATGTGATTGCGGCCATGGTACAGGCATCATTACACACACATTACACATACATACAACACACAAATGTATGACAACACAGATGAGCATTAACTGTGTACCTTATAGTACTGTGTGCCCCTACTTACAGATACCTATGCATGAGGTATGTAATCTGTGCAGACTACAGGAAACACACCAGACAGTGTTACCAGGGAATGTGAAGATACACCATACTGTAGTGTTTAGGCCTACAACATCAGGTAGTACAACAGTTCATATGTGAGCTGGATTCAACAGCAGTACCACTTACTGAGCATACATGTATTGCTTCTGCCTACGATGGGACACCGCAGACGTACACAGGGAATTATGGCACAACATATGCCAATCTACTATGTTTGCATCCTGATAACTGTCACATATTTCTCTGGCCTCACACCAGGGACACCAACTGCCATGACAGACACAAACTCACACTAAGCTATCACACCTTCACAGACCATGCACACAATCAGTGTCACACTCATTCAACATCACATAGCTGGTATTGCACTGAGTACATGTGGGTGTGCATTGTGTCATAGGTAGGTACTATGCTATTGGCCCTGGGCCTAGGGCAGCCTAGCCATATGCTACCCTGCCCTTTGGGACACATGTAATGTGATTTTACTTGCTCCTGTGAAATGGTTACACAGAGGTGACTCACAGGGCATATTACCTATCTCCATAACATTCATCAGGGGTATGTATGACATCTACTAACCTCTGTGTAGGAAGTATGCAAGGCACTCTAGCTGTGGTTTTGAGAGTCAGTCTGCATAGGGAATGTGTTTGAGGGCATTATCAGTCTTTGTTAGGTATGTCTGTGGCCTTTCCACTTGCTGTAGTTCTCAAGGAAGGTACATGCTGCATAGGACATTGTGAGGTGTAGAGGGGTACACTGACATACATTTCCCTAGCTGACACACCTTTTGTGATGACACGTACCATGTACAGGGATTACAAGACTAGTGTGCCACTGTAGATATCAAAGGGGAGGCTATTGTACACCTGTGTCCCATGTTCCCTTCTGACACCTCCAGTGGTAGGCGGGCAACCACCTATGTGGTAGTTAGTGGGTAACATGTTTTGGAATGGGGTATGGTACTGCAGTATCAACACTGGTGTTCAGTCCATGCCTTGGTCACCAGGCACCTGTTGCAGTACATCTGCCCCCATTTCCCCCTCTCTCACTCTCTCTTTATATATATCTATACATATATATATATATATATATATATATATATATACATTTACATATAAATATATATATATCAATATATACATATCTATATATATATATATATATATATATATATATATATATATATATATATATATATACACCACTATATATAACCATATATATATATATATATATATATATATATATATATATATATCCACACACATATCTATAGACATTCATATCTATCTGTATATATGTATGTATCTACATATATATCTATATATGTATGTATCTATTATATCTATATGTGTATACATATTCTATCTATCTATATATCTCTATCTATCTGTACATACCTCTCTATCTATGTATATATATATCTATGTATATATATATATATAGATATGTAGATATATAGATATATATATCGATATATAGATATATGTATATATATATCTATATATATATATATATATATATATATATATATATATATATATATATATATATATATATAAATACATACACACTTCTAAACATCCATTGCTGTACATATATATGCACATGTAGGCACATAGACTGCCCACCTTTTATAGTGGGAATATCACTTATGAAACAGTTGTGAGACATACCATTCTGTAATGATATTGCACAGTGTTGTGCATAATGCATTATGCTGTCCTCAGGCCATATAGCTGTAGCAGGCCTCACTGGCTCAGTCCCACAGAAGTTCACCACCACATGACATATACCTGCACTGCATGCTGATTTCAATGCCACACACTACAACCTACATTGATATGTGCACATAGCAACCTTCAACTACATATGTATGTCCAGCCTTCACTAACAGTTGCAGTATGTCCCTTGCCCTATTCACATCTGCATATACATATAGATACAGACTGCTAACACATATGGAGGGTTCACAGTACATAAATTACTAGATTATGTAGTTTGCATTACCTTTGTCTCTGACAGCTTTTTTTCTGTTGGCTTGCTGGCTGGCTTGCTTTTTATTTTTTGTTTGGTCTCTGTCTCTCTCTCTCTCTCTCTCTCTCTCTCTCTCTCTCTCTCTCTCTCTCTCTCTCCCTCCTGTTGCTGTGATGATATTATTGCATGTGTGGACTGGCAGTTCAGGCTGCTTTTGTAGGTATCTGCACATGTGCATGTGATGGCCTTTGCACCAATTGGTGGCCAGCATTTAGTAATTGCATGCAGCCTGCTGTGTGGTAATTGCAGTTCTCTCTGTGATTTCAGGACACTGCTATAAAATGATAGGTTAGGTAGGCGTAGGCCTTTCAGTTTTGCAAGGTGGGGGCCATGCTGGTTTGCTGTGGACGCTGTTGTGTGAGTCAGAAGGTTGGTATATCTCTCATATCTAATGCTGTGTTGTAGCCACTGAAATGCATGTTGTACTGAAACCTGACTGTTACTTCTTCCAGTTCACTCTTCTCAGTGTGTATGTTAACTCACACCTGCTAATGCTAACACTGTTTACATGGGAGTATGTACTTACCTGTGGGATTTGAGGATTAACTGGCATACCACAGTAGTTCTTGCAATGTGTTGCTATGGCTTTTGTATTTTCCCTTTACATTTACTCCTTGAATGCCTGATATTTGTCTTTACTGGAATGTGTTGCTATGGCTTTCCTATTTTCCATTTACATTCACTCCTTGTAATGCATGATATATTTCTTTCAGCGCTAAGTTCTTATATGTTTGCTGTGGTTTGGTGGCACTTCATGCAGTCTGGTGAGCCCAAGGTCTGGGGTTTGACACTTACAGGGGTATTTTATTTTGCTGCTGAGCAGTACTAGGGCCTTGTCATACAGAGTGAATAAGGCACTTTTAAACAGTTGTAAGCAGGAAGTCAGTGAGGACACCAGCTAGGGATGTGCAGGCTGGGAGTAGGGAAGGTCCATAGCTGCACATTTCTTTAACTGCAATAGCTGTACATATGTTTGACATTTGCTGTGACATTTGAAACCTTCTATCCCTGAGAGAGGAGTGAGGACAACTAATTATATTGTACTAACAATTATGAATATCAGGCACATGCAGTGCTTATGAACTGCTATACTGTCATTAGTATGTTAGATGGCTACATCCTTTGATATTTCTGTGTTGTACTCCTACATAAGGGCATGCTTGTGGAAGTAATTCTACAGCTATTCGCAGAGTATGTAACAGCAGACTGGTTGATATGCCTGTGTGTTTCTGACACTTGCAGGCCCCAGATACTCTCAGGTATATATTTGACCAGCCTCAGGGAAAGGTACATATCAGTGGGATACACCCGTGATATATTTCAGATATTCTGCAGTTGTGACTGTAGGGTATTTTGAGCATATGTATTACTACACCATTTCTGACATGCAAGTAGTATCTACTTTAACTTATTGACAGTTACTATTACGTGGGATTCCCCAACTTTCTGCCTACTGTTAGTACATTTCACAGGGAGTCAGTGGGGCACAGGTAACAGCTGTTTGCAAATCAGGGACATGCCTGTAAATCAGTCATAGTTGGGAGGTCTGGCCTCTTACCTATTCAAATATGGCAGTGCTTATCCTGCTCTGATAATGTGTGGGTTTTGTAAGCTGCTACTGTAACATTATTACCTACTAGCATGGCTGTTTCTCTTCTCACACTAATGTAATGCAATTCCACAAGAATTGCCAGTAAAGATACACAGAACAAGTTTTGTGTAATGGCCTTCCTATTTTCCCTTTACATTCACTCCTTGTATTTCATGATATATTACTTTCAGCACCAAGTTCTTGTATATCTGCTGTGGCTCAGTGGTAATTCATGCAGACTAGTGTTTCTGGGGTTCGAGACTGACAGGGGTATTTTATTTTGCTGATGAGCAGACTTCAGTCCTTGTCATACAGAGTGTCTAAGGCACTTTTAGGCAGTTGTAAGTGGGTTTGCGTGAGTTTGCGTGATGCTTAGCTACGCTTATCTACGCTTATCTATGCTTAGCTAAGTACACACAAGCGCACACCTGCTGACTACTGCTTAAAAGTGCTTACTCCCACTAACACCTGTGCTAATGTCTTTTAAAGAAAAGAAAATGGGGAAATAGGAAAGTGGTGAAAAAGGCAGCACAAAGAGGGAAAGACAGTAGGGAAACCAGCTCGGGATGTGCAGGATGGGTGTAGGGAAGGTCCATAGCTGCCCATTTCTTTATCAGCAACGGCTGTGCATATGTTTGAAATTTGGTGTGAAATTTGAAACCTTCCACCCCTGAGAGAGGGGTAAGGACAACAAAATATGTTGTACTGCCAATTAGAATTATCAGTTTACATGTCCAGTGGACATGTGTGCGAATTGGACACCTATGTATGGGGCGTAATTTTTTTTTTTGGGAACAGAGTGCCCTTTTTTATTTTTTTTTTCAGGTGAGAGTGGAATGTGAGGTACAGGAAGTAGGTATATTTGGGGAGGTAGGTTGGGAAGGTTAACAGACAAGGCAAACAAGACACATACTGGGGTGGAGTATGACACATGTGGGGGATAAACACAATTGACGGGGAAGGATGCTTGGATATCACGAGCCCATGAGCCCACAGATGGCAACAGTGGAACTGAGATCCGCACCCATGGGCAGTTACCACTGCACCTTCACAGTCCAGGCCGGGGCTGTGCTGGGGGCTGGATAGGATGGGCAGGCACACCCGTGAGTTGCGCCACTCTCACCTCGAGCTGGCGTAGGGGATCAGTCACAGAATGCCTGATCTCACTATGCACCACAGACCGGACCCTATGGAGGGTGAGTGGAGGCTCTCCTCCAGCCACGCTTGCAGAGGGAGTACGAGCCCCATCCCCTGCAGCACTTCCACTTGAAGGTGGCACAGGGCCACAGGAGGAGGAGGTCCCGGCCTGGGCACTGGTGCCAGGTGCACACGCCAGCTGAGGTGGGAGAGGTGGGTCCGCTGGAACCCGCCTTCCCTGTTGTCCTATGTTTAGCAGTATTTTATGGCATTTTGGGTTAGTAACAAACAACACCATTCAAAATTAGTTGTAACAGCATGCATCAGTATTCCCATTAACCAAACACCCATGAATTCCGAACATTGAGCAGCAAGCATAACACATGCATATTTAGAACAACAGTGGACATTCCAACAGCATGCAGGGTTGATTGGTGGCAACAGGCCATCAGGTTTGGATATGTAAACAGGGCACATGCATCAACGTACATGCAGATATGTATAAATCAACAGGACAAATGTCCATGGGAATTAATTTTGAATACACATACCCAGTTTGGTGTGGAATGGCATAATTTGTGAAAATAGGGTAGGGTGGAGAAATATTACATTAACAACTTAAACTACCTATACATATACTGTACATTCCTAGTAGATGCAGATATATATCCCCTACATGTATTAGTACAGTTTCCTGTATGTAACCTTAGGAATGTTGGTGATGGGGATGTTACTGCTACATTAATATATATTCCATTTTTATTCATATATGTTCATATCTGGCTGTGTTCAGGTACAGCATCCTGCTACATTTGATTTATATGGGTCTAGACAACTGTGGATGTTCAGCATTTCATACAACCATACTATCTCCATAATGCAAGGGTACAGCAACATATCCAAATTGTGGGATGGACACAGTCCAGGTTCTGTACTTTATTTAAGACATTACACTCTTTGGTTGTGGCTGTCTCATTCATTTCATTATGTAGTGACAGCAGTATACCTTTATTCCAGACTTATTACAGCTTTCTTGGTAGTTTCAAACTGTCTTTCTCACACTCTCTCATTTATTTTATATTTACATTTCAGAATGGTACTTAATTCTAGGCTTTATTAACATTTATTACTGGGTTACAACAATCCTTTCCAGCTGACTCACCTATTTCATATAGCAGAATTTACAAGGATGTACTCGACACTTGTCTATCCTTTCTTGATTGATTACCACTCATTTTCAGACTGAAGCAGTTATCTGATATTACAATACAGGTGGAAACTCTATTTGAGACTTGTTTAATCTTTATTACTGGATTGCAATGCACTCTGTTCCAGGCTGCATCACTTATCTAATCTTACAATACTAGCAGAATCTTTATTCTAGGCTTATTTCATCTTTATTACTGAGTTACAACACTGAACTATTTTACAATCTGTCTCACTTATATTCTATAACAATACCAGCTAAATAATTACTAACCTGCCTGGTGGTGCAACCTCAGCAGCCTATCAGCATAGGCTCGCCGATTCATGGAACGAACACCTGCAGCTGTAATATAAATGAAGGAATATTGGAACATACCTCTCCATACTATAGGCTAGCATTTCTTACATACATAATTACATGGATACTTACTCAGTAGTGGGGCATTGGGCATTTGGTGGGCCTCCTGGATCCAACGGTTCAGTCGGTCCTCCTTACGTCACTTCAGGTCCGCATAGTGGTGATGGACCTGTTCACCAGTCCGCAGAATGCCTGTGGCACTGGTGAGATCATGTGCCAACCAGTTCCACACCTCTGCCTTATACGCACCCCATTGAACCTGGCCCTGCATGAGTTGTGCTTCATGATCATGGACTAGGAGCCAAACCATATATTTTGACTCCTCAACACCCCACCTTTGTGCTCTAAAGCGATTTCCCTCTCCTGCACCTGCCATCCTGACTGCAAATGGGTACCACAATCAGTTATGGTGTGTATTCCCGCCTATGGGGCTTATATATGCCGGTTTTCCCACACTTATTTCTGATTGGCCATTTTGGATATTTATCAGCTTAAAGCAAACCTGCTTTGTCATGGCTCTGTTTTCATTCATTCCTATATATATGCTAATACTGTGTTTCTCAGTACAACTGTCATGGCTTAGTGGTTCAGTACTTTGACTATGGTGCACAGTATCCCGGGTTCGAACCTTAGCATTGCTTTTTTTTATTTTACTACTGTCTAGACAGGCTAGGAGGTGTGTCTGTGTAAAGGCAGCTTTGATACAGCTTGCCCAATGTTGCCTGCTGGTAAGCTGGTTGGCGTGCTGAGCAGCACCACGCAAATGGCTTACGCTGGGTAATGCATTATTTAGCTATGAGCACTCATATTACGCTGGGTGAAGTGCTGCTGAGCTACGGGCACTCATATTAAGCTTGTTAAAGTGCTGCTCACCTCCGGGCACTCATATGCCGCTTGTTAAAGTGCTGCTCACCTCCGGGCACTCATATGCAGCTTGTTAAAGCGCTGCTCAGCTATGGGCAATTATAATCCTTTTTTTATAAATTATTCTGTCGGATTTCTTCACAAATACATGGCCCATTTCATGACATTTTACTTAAATTATAGTTTTATATATATATATATATATATATATATATATATATATATATATATATATATATGTCGGGATTGTTTCATACTTATTTAAATAAAAATGATGAATGATGTTGTGGAGGCTTTAACCGTGACTACCTCCTCTTTGGCCAACGTCTCTACCGCTACGCTATTGCTACTTGGCTTAATTTGCATATGTAGATTTTATATGCTTTTCAATGTCTGCTAACTGTGGCTGAGTGAAGGGCATACCCGCGCAAATGAGCGCAAATGCGGGCAAACATTTTTGAAATTATAAAAAAAAATTAAACTGATATTTTTACATTTTACACATTTTCAGTAGGGTTTATAGTTTGTGGGGATGTGTGGTGTTGTGTTCCTTGACATTTCTAAGGACTCGCTCATGGGTGTTTACTTTCAGGCCTATGACTCTTCTGGGGGCGTGCCCCTTTGCAGTACTCGGCATTCGGACTACTTTCCTACACGGACCGTGTTAGCCTAGAGTATAATTCAGCATGCCCTCATGAATATGCATGGCATGCTGATGTCATACCGTTCAACTGCAGCCTCCAAGTAAGACATATTAAGTCTTACACGGAGGTTTCGTGAATCCAGCCCATACTATATACAATGTCCATAACAACTAAAAGAGGAATATACATAAGACAACACTTAATATTTCTCTAACAGATTGGACAATTTTGTCCAAGAAATTAAATGATGAGTTGTGCTGTTAGTCTTTGCTTTTACAGTAGCAATCTCATTCTTACAAATGTATTTCACAAGCTGAATAAACTCATCTTTAAAGACAGGAGTAGTTTGGGATTTCCAATATTTAGTAACAATTTTCCTTGCTATAGAGAGGATGGACTATAGTAAAAATGTCTGTTTTTTTAGGAATGAGTTCAGGAACAGGAACAGGAACATTGAAAAGGATAAGGGAGTCAGAAATTATACAGTTGTCATTCCATAGAGCTTTGCAAAGATATTTAAAGTCTAACCAAAATGGGGAAATTATTTTGCAGTTAACAACCATATGCATCCAGTCAGCATCAGGGTGTCCACATCTCCATCCTTTCATTTCATCTTTCTTGTACATTATTGCTAGTCTATGTGGGGTGAAAAAACATCTATGTAAAAATGTCCATGAGCATACACACCAGAACAGGGAAGATGCAGATTCCTTCACTGACTGTAAACAAAGTTATTTTTTATCTTTTTCTGAGAATACTTGTCTATTAACATCACTTGAATAATTCCAAAAAGAAACACCTGTTTTGCTAAAATCATTTCTGAGAATTTTTATAAATAACAGATATGTATGAAATGTTCTTGGGTGAGCTATTAATAATTGTTGAGATAAAATCTGAGATTTTTAAGTTATTCTTATTGTATGCTTCTAATGAGAGTACGAGCTTAGCATATATAAAATCCTTACAAGTTTGGATGTCCAGTCAATTGCAATTTTGCAAACCATATCTGCTGATCAAATAATCTGCAGAACTTATTTGATTAGCTGAGAGAAATCGATTCCAATATAATAGGTCACATTTCTTAAATTCCAACATTTTCTGAGTATCAAAAGAGATCAAACATTAATTTGTGTAGGCAATAGGAAACATTATTACTAATACATTCTTAATTAATTGACTAGAAAACATAAGAGGTGTGAGAACAAGTTTTGACATTTCACTTTGAATGTATATTGTTAAAATCCATATAAAGATGCTTGTATGTATTCGAGTATATGGTTCAAGCAATGTCCTATTACTATTAAGAAGTAAGGTTTCATGCATTGATTTCCAATATGATGTATAATAAGTATTATTCCAAAGTAATACTATGTTAATAAATGGAGAGTTAAAACGAAAAAAATCAGTATTTGGAAACCCTATATCTCCTTCATCCCAGCTTGTGGTGTGCCAGAGAAGAGAAATTCTTGTTTTTTTGGATACCAAAGGAAGTTGAGTAATAACTTACTAATTTCCTGTTTAATTTTTACAGGGGGGGATTATTAGAGCTTGGCCAATGAATAAGATTTTAGGTAACAGTATCATTTTGATTAATGTTAGTCTGTTTTCCAATATGAAGAACAGTCTGTTCCAACTGTCAATTAGACTAGTAATTGAGTTTCTAAGTTGTTGGTAATTAGATGTGAGTGATTTTTTTAATAATTAGATTCAGTAATGATATCTAGATATTCAGTATGCGTGCCCTCCCAGTTTATTTTTCTTTTTTATCTAAGTTTCATAGTAACATTTGTATTCACTAGAAGTGCCTGAGTTTTATTCTGATAGAATTTTAGACCAGATATGTTTGCAAAGAAGTCTAGATTATGTAATAGATGATCTACTGAATTTTGAATATCATTAGAAGTTATTAGCAGGTCATCAGCAAATATTTGCATCTTGGGGAATAATTTATCTGACAGTTTATATCCTTTAATGCTGTCATTATTTCTAACATAATTTCCAAGAGGCTCAGTAGCCAGGGCAAAGAGTAATGGGGAGAGGGGCCACCTCTGTTAAGTAATTCTTAATATTTCAAATGAGCTAGATAGATAAGATCCAATCTTTACATAAGCTATGGGATTTTCATATAGTTTTTAAATGACTCCTATAAAGTTTGGGGGAAAATTGTAATTTTGCAGAGCTTTAAACAGATATGGCCAACTTAGGGAGTCTCTAATGCAAACAGGTAATGTGTAAATGGTTCCTCTCCCAGGCCCATGCTTACACTTATCAAGGGTATCAGAACTTGTCAGAGATTTGGGATGTATGGCTAGGTTTAAAAAGGTCCTTGTTGTTGTTAGCCTAGTAGACACCTATGAGCCTATGAACCTATGAAAGCTTTATATATATATATATATATATATATATATATATATATATAAAGGCCTAAAATAGAAAGCTCATTTTTTTCTTGTTTGGTAAGTCTATTAAGGACAGTAATCTAATTACATTGTCTTGTACCTTTCTGTTTTTGATAAACCCAGTTTGGTCTTCATGAATTAATATTGCTAGAATATTATTTAATCTGTCTGCTAAGGTAGACATGAATATCTTGTAATCAATGTTAAGCAAAGAAATTGGCCTATGTGATGTGCAAAAGTCAGGCTCTTTATTTGGTTTTAAGATGGGAGAGATGATAGAATATTTCCATAAGGGAGGGATGTTTGCTGTTGTTTTAACTTCTTGGAATGCATTGAGTAAGATTTTCAAGATGTTATCAGGTAAGAGATTGTAAAATTCCAGAATTAGACTATCCAGTCCTGGTGCCTTTTTTGTCTTAAGATTTTTTTTATTTATTCCTTTAATTCTTTAAAGGAAAAGGGTTTGTCTATGTTATTAATATTGATAGCTTCTTTTTAATTTTATTAGCAAGAAAGTTGTCTATACTTGTATTACTTGTAGATGAGTTGTTACTATTAATAGTCTTGTAATGTTTTTTAAAACATAAGATATTTTTTAGATCTGTAACTTTGATAGTCTGATTATTTCTAGTGTATATTATTTCTTTTATATGACTTTGTTCATGTAAATACCTAGATCTAATTGCAATCCTGTGCATACTCTTGGGATTAATTGAGTAGGATTGTAATCTGATTTTTTTCAGATTTATTGATATTTTATGCTGCATGATATCCTAGTATTCCTTGTTCAGTTTAAATATGTCAGCTCATGCAGATTTGCCATTTGATGTAAGTTTTAGTTTTAGTTCATCAATTTATTTTTGTATGTCTGCCAGTTTTTATCCCACTCTTTCCTTTTATTTATATACCAGCTTTTGACTTTACCATGTAAGACTACCTTTAAAGTGTCCCGCAGGATATCTGAAACCTCTCCATTATCCCTGGTGTCTTGGTAAAGATTTATTTAATCTAGAAACCATTCTTTAAATCCTTGTAGCATTACTAGATAAGCAGGTAGTCTTTGGCAGAAGTTTAAGGGGTCAGTATTAAATGTTAACTTGAAGGTGATAGCATTGTGGTCAGACATAGGGCATGATGTCAGCATTACATTATCAGTTTTGGCCAGAGAAGAACCGGTTACTAAGACTTTGTCTATGTTGGTCTGTGTGCCAAATCTGTAAGAGTAGTGAGAATACTTTAGGGAGGATAATATTTTTATACCTTCAATGGCAATTAGTTTTCTGTCTTTTATGTAGTTGTTCAAGTGCTTGGCAACAGGGAACATCTTGAAGAGCTTAAAGCATGTGGTATCAGTGTAGGACAGGATACCATTAAAATCACCTGTTAATAGTAACTCATTTTAGACTTTAATGTTATGGTATCTAAATGTTTTTTCACATTTTTAGTCCCAATACCTAGTATCCAGTAGGGGGTTGTAAAAGTGTACATCTTTTTATTTAGTTTTAGTATGACTAAAGCGAGCATACCATCATTGCTTGAATATGAGTCAACTATTTATGGAATTCTCATTGATTTTCTGTGTAAAATTAAGACACCTCTTCTGTTATGGTTGTAGTTTGAATTTACCAAAATCTTGTAATTCTTAAAGGCTAATTTGTTTAGATCTCCTGTTAGTAAGTGGGATTCCTAAATTAATGCAAAATCTGCTTTATGTATCATTAAATATTTGTTGACACTACTCCTTTTCATGGGGTAGTTCAACCCATTGACATTAATAGAGATAATGTTAAATATTATAATTTGATGGAGACTGCTATTATAACTAAAATTGAAAAGTGCTTTCCTTGATTCATTATAACAAATGGATTTTTAAAACTGTCCAAAAAAGTAGAATGATGAGATGACACAAGGCTCTCAGCATAAAACAATCTTTTATTTTAAAACAACATAAGTGCTTTCACAGCTCTTGCTGCTTCTTCAGATGTCAGTATAAAACTGCAGTCACACACAGCAATTTATACAGAAATTCAACTTGAAAATCAACCAATTAATCAATTATGTATTAAAATGATACAAACAATGAATGTAATGCAAATTTAAAAATAAGAAATAAACTAAAAATCAACTAATGCACATAGGTGAATTTAAAGCTCATCTAAAAAGTGAGCGTGTCTATAACAAAGGTTTAAGGGGGACTATATAATTTAGTGCTGAACCATAATCAGCCCTTAACCTAGCTATCCACTTGCTCTCTAAGCTCTCAGTAGCATTCCTAACATCACCCAATCTCTTGGCAGCTGCTACCTGTGCTATAACTTGAAACTTAAAACAATGTGTGTGTGAGGTGAGCTTCACATGTTTAGAAACAGCACTGCACTCAGTACCATTATTTATATGTCTTAAGTGTTCTACTATACGTTCCTTCAACTGTTTATCAGTCTTGCCTACATAAAACTTTGTGCAGGCATTGCAGCATGCTAAATAAACCACACGAGAAGAAGTACAAGTAGCTTGAACATCAAACACACACTGTTTACCCTGATCTGGATGTATAAAGATACCAGCAGTATCAATATAACTGCAGCACTTACGAGTATGACATGGTCTAATTCCTTTATAAGTGGAACCCATTTTATTCCTAGTAGTTTTGCCATCAATAAACTATTTTGGATAATAAAGCATCTGTTTTAAAGATGGTTTATTCTTAAAAATAAAGTTAGGTTGTTCACCCACTATCTTTTTAAGATCATTATTCATTGTTATAATGGGCCAATGCTTCTATATAATATCCAAGACATACCCTGTAGTGTAAGAATAAGTCACCGGTACCCTGCAGTTACCATCACTCAGTCTCTTGTGATGAATGGAAGGTGGATTTGAAGAAAAGAAGGGCCTGCCTCTACTTTTTCTAACATCAGAGACTTTATTCAATACTTGTACATTACACCTCTTGTAGACCATATCCACAAACTTATTCCCCAGATCTTTCACTTCAGCCATAAAACTGCCATCACTGACATTCACCTTTGAGACTCTAAGTCCTTGCCCTTGTACTATGTTATCAAATAAATACTTAGGGTGCATGCTTGTTCAGTGTAAAAAGTTGTTCCTGTAACAAGGTTTCCTGTATAGTGAAGTATCCATCTGTCCACTGCTTGGAACTCTGATAAGTACATCTAAGTAATTAATTTCTACCTTGGAATACTCAGCTGTAAATATCAGAAATGTAGTACTAGCATTAATCCCTTCTATAAACTTAGCCAACTCACCTCGTGTACCCTTCCAAATCAAAAATAAATAATCCACAAAATGTCTATAAAATAAAATGTGTTCTATGTATGTATCAACCAATATGCACTTAAGTTCCCAGATGCACATAATGACATTGGCATAGCTGTTGGCACATTATGTGCCCATTGCTACACCATCTCTTTGCAAAAAGTAATTACCATCAAAAACAAATACATTATTATATAAACCCAACTCAAGTAAATAACGAAGTAATTTAACCTTACTATCACTAAATATATGTTGTTTCATCAGATATTGCATCACCCATTCAATACCTAACATATTTGGTATAACTGTGAAGAGGGAACTTACATCCAAGTTTACCAAGAACAATCCCTCTACAACAAATGTAGCTTGTGTAAACTCATAAAGACCAATCAGAAATTGTGGAGAGACACTCAGGATATGTGATTTGGTATTGACAAGTGGTCTAAAATGCTTTTCTAGAAAGATGGACATAGACTCTGTACTCCATTTTCTACCAGAGACTATAACTCTAATCGTTGGATTTGCAGGTTCCTTGTGTAACTTGGGCAGGCCCTATATAAAGAGAATCAAGGGATGTTGCACAAAAAATAATCAAACTTCTATCAGCCCAGATGACATCATACAACTCAACTTGTCTTTAATATGAATTACCTTATTGTTAACATAAAACAATGTAATTTTACTATAAAAAGAATTGTCAGACAAAATAACATTCATTTTGTCAGCATACCATGAAGAATCTAGAATCACAATGGGGCCGCCCTTATCGGCAGGGCATATAACAATGCTTTGGTCACACATTAAGTGTTCAAGTGCTTCCTTCTCTCTTACTCTAACAGTCATATTAAAAAGCTTTTCCTTTATTTGCAGAATCATAGCCCTTATAAATTTCATCTAAACATATTTTTTTTCAAATGCCTCAATAAGGAGATGTAAAACAGGTATGCAAGTGCTTGGCTTCCTAAAAACATATTCACTAGATGTAACTACATTGTCGTTACACATATACTTTAACATTACATTTCTAGTGAATGTTTTCACATTAAAAATCATCTCAGTATTACCAATACTCTGGGAGGGCACAAAAGAAAGACCCTTCTGTAACAATGATAATTCTTCAGTACTCATTACTTTACTAGACAAATTATAAATCAAGTATTTTTCCAGTACCTCTTTATGCTTGGTGCTTCTAGACATTCCCTGATTCAACTTGCGTTTGTACCTTGTCCAGCTCTGAGACCTCGGTCGTCTCTCTGCAGTTTTCTGGTGTATAGGTGAAGAAAAATTCAAGCTGTTAGCCTTTCATTGTTCACCAACAGCTTGAACAGTTTTATTCTGGTCAGTGTGCACCTCAGCAGCTACAACAAAAGTTTTTCTCCTTGCTCCCATGTCTAAACCATTTGCAGATACACTGGAAATGCAAATGACATCATCAGCAGTATTGGTAGAAGCACAGTCAGTCAATATATCACAGACAGAGATGGATGCTGAATTAGCTGACATCTGCTGAACAGAATCAGCATGGTTAACATTCACAGTTGACTGTTCCACAGTTTTCTCAACAGCATTAACCCCTGCTGTCCTTGGCCAAGAAAACACATGTCCTTTCAAAAAATCATTTCTGTCTCCAGTTAGTTTCTTGATTTTAGTGCACAAAAAGTTTCTGTTCATAAAAACTAGCTGCATCCAAAACAGTGTTAGCCAATCAACCAGTTCAATAGAAAACTGCTGATGTACATCAGATACACACTTTTCAATCTGCATAATTAAGTCTAGTTCTTCCTTCAAGGCACAGTCAAGCAGTAATTTAATATATATGAAACTCAATTCCAGACTGATTTTCTGCCACTCACCTAATAAAGTGGGGTATGCAGTTCCTTGTGCTGGCATCTTCAAGACATGTAAACTCCTAGGAATAACACTGAATTTAAAACACATTTCCAGATGACAGCGCTGGCACTGTGTTCTCTTCAGTTTATAAAGAATATTCTCTAGTTTAGAAATACCTTGTCTCAGTTGTAGGATATCAGTCTCAGTCTCAGTATCTTCATGCTCCAAAGACATACTGTCCAGGGGATTCATGTCAGGATGTAAAAAGCATTGCAGCTTGTCCTTCAGAGAGACATTATTGCATTTCTCAGTCATTGAAGCAAGCACATAATCCAGTTCAATATTCCCTTCAGCCATGGCCACAGCACTGGGTCTATTTAGCAAATAACAAACAGGAAAAAATAACCAACCTATGCTGTGTAAATGTCTCACCAAACAAATAAACCAGTGTAAAGCAGTCCAAAAAAGTAGAATGATGAGATGACACAAGGCTCTCAGCATAAAACAATCTTTTATTTTAAATCAACATAAGCACTTTCATAGCTCTTGCTGCTTCTTCAGATGTCAGTATGAAACTGCAATCACACACACAGCAATTTATATAGAAATTCAACTAGCAAATCAACCATTTAATCAATTATGTATTAAAATGATACAAACAAATGTCATACAAATTCAAAAATAAGAAATAAACTTAAAATCAACTAATGCAAATATGTGTATGCAAAGCTCATCTAAAAAGTGAGCATGTCTATAACAAAGGTTTAAAGGGGACTTTAGCATTAAGTCCTGAAGCATAATCATAAATAAATAATTAAATAAATATCTGCAGAAAATGCTCCAGCAGTGCAAGGCTTCATTGCCTTCCACACATTTATGCCATCAGCTACACATACAGGGACACAGGTGGAGGAGTCACAATCTATATTAGCAAAAAAACATAGCTCTAGGTTGGATAAGCAGAATAATGCCCTGGAATTTATCCACATGCAAATCACCAATGACAAAGTCCCATACCATATCCTAGCAAGCTATAAGTCTCCTCTATGTCCCTAGAATCCCAAATCTCATACCTAGATCTATTGGCAGCATTTTCCATTAAAACAAATACCCTATTCATGGGAATCTTTAACTATCCCTGCATAGACCGGGAAACATATATTGTCTCATACTCACAAGGTCTATGATTCCTAGACTTTATTAACTCAAATACTCATGACCAGTTAGTGTGCACTCCCACCATAGGTTAAAACATACTTTAGCTAGAACTCAACAATATGGGAGAATTCTGCACCCTCCACCCAGTGTCACATCCACTCTGTTGAGGTGGGACCACAAAGCTGTCTCCTTTGAAGTAAAAATCAGCTCAATAACCCCAGCAAACCATGTAACATTTAGAAATTATTCCAAAGTAAACTACATCTTCTTAAGCGATAGTTTATCAAAATTCAGTGCTCCTTCCGGCCCCATGTTCAATGCAACCTATGCAGTATTGTTTGTAGAGACACTGTACAACCACATAAATGACTATATAGAGGCTGCTATAATCCCAAAACAAACTCTAAAAACAAATCACATGGGTGGAATCCTAACCTTAATACTGTATATAACAAAATGAAAAAAAAGTCATGGCTAAAATCAGGGAAGGACAACTTCTGTAATGTTAGGAGCCAATTAAACTAAGCAGGAAACTAAAGGAACTAATTAAGTTCAGCAAAGCCAACAAGGCCAGTTATAAGGTCAAGATAGACAACCACAAGACCTTCTACAGCTATATCCAAATCCTTAAAGGCAGCACACAGCAGTGTGCCAAACTGGTAGTCAATGGTGTCACCTTCACTGATCAGAGCAACATTGTGAATTTTTTGGCTAACAAATTCAGCTCAAACTTCAACACCCCATTCCTCCTACCACCTTCCTTGAAATACCTACTAGCATAACCCTCCAGCTATTAACAGGTATTGGGTCCTGGTGGCACTCACTAAGGCCAAAAACACAGCCTCACTGAGCCCAGACAATATCTCGGGATGCCTCCTAAATAGCTTGAAATATGTCCTATCAGGACCACTTGCATCAATCTTCAACTACAGCCTCAAAGCTGGCTTTGTACCATAAGAATGGAGGACTGCAATGGTTATTCCACTTCACAAGGGTGGACCATCAACCAACCCCAGAAACTACAGATGTGTTAGCCTGACTTGTCAAATATGCAAAGCCATGGAACAAGTTGTCATGGAAATGATCAACAAAGACATAAATGACCTTCAGATACTGAAGCCATCCCTAACTTTGTCAGGGGAAAGTCATGCCTACTAAATCTAGTGGATTTCTTTGAGAAGGTCACAAGTCAGTAACATAATGAATGAGGAGAAAATGGTACAGACTGTCTACCTGGACCTGGTTAAGGTGTTCAATAAAATACCCCACTCAGGTATAAATGACAAACTCACCAAATTGGGCATAAACCTCTACATAACTCACCAGCTGGCTCACAGACAGGACCCAGGAAGTCAGGACTTGTGAGACCACGTTCACTAACAGAATGGTCACCAGTGGGATACCTCAGAGCTCATTGCTGAGACCAATTCAATTTGTTTTCCATTTCTTGGATGTAAAGGCTAATGTCAAAAGCCTTTGGCTAACCAAGGTCATAGATGACTGCAAATTGGGAGCTATTATAGCTTCCCCACACAACACAAAGATCTTATAAGAGCATATAACACTGACAAATGAATGTTTCCAAAGTCATAGATTAAAACGCAAAGCCAAGAAATGCATTATAGTGCCTTTTGGGAAAACTGCCATCCAGGCTAATTATTCCATCACTGAGAAACCTCCAAGAGTAACAGTCAGGGATCTGAGTACATATGTAGACAGTAATCTGGTCTTTGACAAACATGTGGCCAAGTTAGTAAGAAAATCATTCTATGTCACCCAGCTTATAAATAAAGGCATGGTATCTAGGTCCAACAAAGTCATAGTGCCACTCTATGTGGCCCTTATCAGACCCATCAGTGCATATAATGCCCCCTTTGGAGTGTACCTGACCAGATATATGCAATAGATGGAATGCACATAAAGGTTCCTTAACAAGAAAATCCAAGGTATAAGCACTTTTGTCCTATAAGGATCACCTTAAAGCCATCCTACAGATTACTGAGAGACATTCTATGCCTGGCATACAAGGCATCCACAGATCCAGCTCTAATGGGCCTTTTGCATATCAGAACCACTAGATCCAATAATTTAAATTTTTCTTGCGACATAAATAAGACAAGTTAGTGAGACAAATATGTGTCTTAAAGATCCCCATTCTTTAAACAGGCTACCCGTCCATGTGAAGCAGAGTCCATTTGTAACCCTATTTAATTGTAATATTGATCAATGGATTGGAAATCAGAAAATTCATCCTAGGTCTGACCCCATGTCTCTGACAGACAGACGTAGACATATTGCTGAAACTAACATATCCTCCAACATAACCTCTAGAAACTTTCTAACAAAAAATAACCCTCATATTAAACACTCACTAATCATACCTGCCAACTGTTCAGATTTTTGCAGAATGTCCAGATGTTTACCTCATATTTTTGGTCTGTTCCTCATAAGCTTTTGCTTTTCTGGCAAATGACTGGCAAAATCATTGAGGATGAAAGTGAGAAAATAATGACAGGCATTTGAGCTTCAGACTTCATACCCTTTAGAAAATGCATGCACATTGAAAACCTGTTATTCTAATAACTTTCTAAGTTCATAAGAGCAATATTTAAAAATTGTCCCTGTTTGGGGGCCTTTGCACCCCTATTATTTATGGATTTGTCCAGATTTCTTGATTTAAGAGATTGAGAGGTATGCCCATCATACATAGGGACACAATTGGTTCGGGTTGCATGGCTAGGCTTATAATGGCCCTAGTGGCCATTAGCCTAGTATATACCTAAGAACCTATAATACACAAATAATAGGATGTTGAATTAATTAGTATGTAGCTGTTTTAATAACAAATGTTTGCTCCTGCCCCGTACAAGTACTGTATTGAAAGACATTAGGAATACAATGACATATTATTGTCTTATCTCTACTGCTTCTGTCTCTCACTTTATTGTTTATTGATCACCATTTTTAACTAATATTTACTGTCTTTACTCTGTAGTACAGCTCAAGATATTTGAGCACTGACAAATGGTTTTGGAATCGTCACATTACTGGACATTAAATGAAGGGCAGACACAACAAAGCACCATTATTTCTTGCATTTTTCCAGCTGAGGATGAGAGGAGCATTGATCATGCTGTGGCTTTTTAGCTAAATTGCTTCAAGATGTTACAGGAATGAAAACAAAGGTCAAATCTGGGAAAAAAAGGCTGAAAATAGTCTTGTAATTAACTGTACACTTCAAAATGATATATTTAAGAGGAGGTTTTGCACTGTTTACTGTATCAAGATGAACTCCAAAGCAAAACACAAAGCGAACTGTTGTACAGAACGCAACTGAACAGCAACACGCCTTGCAGAAGAATTTATTCTGTCCTGTTTGTTTGACCATCTTTAAAAAGCTGATAATGACAGGATGAGAGCACAACTTTGGTAGTTTAACTATCTGAAATAATGAGAATGTACCTTCTCCAGACCGATGAAAGCAAATGCAGATTTGTCTGCGTGCTACACACACACATACACAAATTATATATATATATATATATATATATATATATATATATATATATATATAGGTTTACTATCAAAATCTTGAATGTCAAGATATATATATATATATATATATATATATATATATATGGGTTTACTATCAAATTCTCTACACAAACATTGAAAAAAATTAAATTCAGAATTTCCTGAATACTAATAAGGTAAACATGTCAAAAACATGTGAATTCAAAATGATCGAACCAACTGCTTTGACATTTCCGAAAGTTTACCTGCTGACCTGCTGACACTTACCTGCCTGCGTCCCATCAGTAAGAATGTATACAGTTTAGTACTGCACATCACTTCAGTTCATGTTTTTGCTGGAGGGGGGGCAATCCATTAGACTATGTGCATGCTTGCAGTTTATGTATACTATAATAGAATTAACCTTACTTTGGCATCAACTCAGCTTTTATGTTCTGTGCTGCAGTTAGGTTGGATGCCTCTGCAACGTCACATCCATGTCCAATAACAAGGTCATTTTTGATTCTTATTTTTATTGATAAAAGTCTTTACTCAAATATTTTTTTGCATTTTTACTACATTATTAATCTTAAAATATCTAAAATTTTGACAAATTCCATCACACAACCGGGTCTAGCAAATATCAGTTTATTTTTTATTATGTCCAGTTTCCAGTAATTGCCAATCTTCAAAGAATTTCTTTGATTTTTGGCTCAGAATGTGAACACTGCAAACACCAAACACAATGAAACTTCATGGAAACTTGTCAGATGAATCAAAACTTTTGATTCAAAGAGTTGAACTTTATTTCACTTTGGGTGAACTTGCCAAACCCAAGAAAAAATGTGCCACATTCATTCAGGTCTTAATTAAAAAAGCAATTAAAGTACTAACACTTTTCATTTCAAGAAGGATGAGGAAAAACAACTTTTATGCATTAAAAGAAAAGATTCATGCTTACAGCAAACCAGAGAGTAATCAACCATATGCAACACATTTTTTTTGTGTATGGTACAGAAGCCTGGCCAGTAAATGCAGGATAGCTGAGGAAGCTTGAGGTGATTAATAGGATTCGTTGGGGCCTCAAGAAATTTTAATCCTGTGACCATCAATGATTTGCCAATACCCACCACCAGGCTCTGCCCTCCTTTCTCAAGGTAGGCTAAGCCAGAGAATCACAGGCTAAATTTGAAGGTACCCATCAAGTCACCCAGGTTTTGTTTGAAGTATATTAATGTATCACACTGCTTAACCTGCAGGGTAACTTATTCTAGAGCTATATATATACATACATATATATATATATATATATATATACACACACACACACACACACACACACACACACACACACACACACACACACACACACATTCATAATTAATCTGTGTCTTCTTTGCATTACATTTATTTGCTGGTGAAAATGCTGGTCTGTGTTTGATAAGCTATTAAACTCAGGAGATATAGGGTATCAAGGACCACAGGGTCTTTAATGGCATGGTAGGCAGGGCGCAGATCCCCTGTCAAGCATCTCTAAGATACTGAGTAAAGGCATAAGCTCCTAGCCTCTCATGGTAGCTATGGGTCTTTAAGTCTTAAATCTTTTTAGTTAGTAACCCTTTAGCCTCTTTAGTTGTTTGATATGTCAGGTGAAATGCATCCCAAAGAGGGCATTGTAATCTACAGTCGTCCTACGTAGAAGGATTTTCTGACTACAGTTGCCATATAATGATCAAAGGAGATGGAATTATCAACCCAGATGACACTTTCATTTAGTAGTGGAGTATTATCTGTACAGAGAGTATGGGGGTTGTTTGCCAAATTAAGTTATACTCTACTTTTTTGCTGATAATGATGAAATGCCAGAGAATAATAGTAGCATAACTACTGCTGGACAGATGAAGAAATGATGCTACCAGAGATGATGCCAAAGCAGTCCCATTTGCAGAGAATGTGAAGGAAAACAGATTGTTGGTTCAATCACATGTGCAGGAAAAAAGAATGCATTTTGGTAGAGCAGATTTGGGAGAATCAATGAAGAGGCAAAAGGAGGCAAGGATGTTCAGGCAAGACTTTAATGCATTGCATAAGGGAAGGACTGTGGCAGTCGAGCATGACTGTCAAATAATATGGGACAGTGTTGCTGAACTGAGACAGGTGGTATCTTTTGAATAGACCTATGAACCTCAATCCCACGTAAAAAGTGAAAAAGGATAGTGAAGATGATAATGGTGTAACAAGCTTTTGTGTTTCACTAAAAATGAATGGTTTAGTAACTTTTTTAAGAATATTTCAGAAGTTTGGTCTGAAGAGAGAGAGAGCCAAGAGGAAAGTTACAAGTGGAAAAAGAGGCTGCAAAGATAACTGTTTAAGATTTCAGGACACCCACTGCAGAGCCTCAAAATAAAGAAACTGACCAAATGGCCAAAAATCAAGACTTCATATATTAAGTCTGAAAATGCTATTTCTCAAAATAGTCCCTTTTCTCTGAGGTATATCAGTCTTGAAGATAGTGTGTGTGTGTGTGTATATATATATATATATATATATATATATATATATATATATATATATATATATATATATATATATATATAGATACATAGATATAATTTTGTGTGTATTTTTATTTTATTTATATTTATTTATCATTTGTTGACAATGTAGGTTCCACTGAGCCTGTTTGGGAGAAATGCTCCAGATGCATGTCTTTGGAATGTGGGAGGAAACCGGAGTACCCGGAGGATATATATGTATATATATATATATTTATGGTATATATAAAGTTTTATATATATATATATATATATATATATATATATATATATATATATATATATATATATATATATATATATATATATATATATATATATATATATAGAGAGAGAGAGAGAGCTTTATATATATATATATATATATATATATATATATATATATATATATATATAAATATGTATGGGTCTACTTTGATAGAAAACACATTTCACTGAAACTCATTTTGTCGAAGCCTCATTTCACTGAAAATGAATTACCTGAGCACAATTCACTGAAAGCTCACTTCACTTAAGACTCATTTCATTGAAACTCATGTCATCTAAACAGGTATATGCCCTATTGCCCACTGTAGTGTGATCCTGGAATTAGCATTTATAGTAAGGGGAGGGTGGGTGGCATACCTTCCCACATTGGGGGGGGTGAGGGCGACATAGCACCTCACCTGTTTTAAACGTTGTAAACCATAGACATGGATTCTTATAAATCAAATGAATAACTCTTTCCAGAAAATAATATATAACCAAACTATGCAGGGGCTATGCCCTCCCCACCCCCCCCATTAACTATATATACTAACTCCAGGATCACACTACAGTGGGGAACCAGGCATATTCCTGTTTAGACAACATGAGTTTCAGTCAAATTAGTTTTTGGTGAGGTGAGCCTTCAGTGAATTGTGCTCAGGCAATTCATTTTCATTGAAATGAGACTTCAAAGAAATGAGTTTCAGTGAAGTGTGTTTTCTATTAAACAAAGTAGACCCATATATATATATATATATATATATATATATATATATATATATATAAAGATGCATATATATATAGATATATAGATATAGATAGATATACACTGGGGAGGGTTTATGAGGCCTGTCCCTCGAATGGGGGAGTGCAGGGCAGCCTGCCCCCTGTAAAAATAAGTTTAAAGAAGAAGAGTGATGTTCAGTATTCACTCTTCTCCTGTAGTTAAAAGAAAAGATGAACTATACTGGACAAGTTAGTTCGCTGAAGATGGCACACCAGAATGTGGGTGAAAAAACGATAAAAATAAACTTGTAACAGCACCAATGATTTAGTCCCAGCCAAGAAATAGCGTAAAAATCACTTTAATAAACGCTTTCATCACAAGACTTCATCAGAATATTTTACAAACTCATTTTTGCCCATTTAAATACACACTCAATTAATACTTAATTAAAAACAATTATACAATTAATCTATTTAATTAAAAATATATATTAAAAACTCAACACAATTCATACTGAATTAAATAAATGCAATATGTTATTTTCCTTATTTATACTTAACTTTCTGTATTTTAAAAAAAACATTTCACGTTAATGGCTTCATTCAACCCAGGATGTTTGTCGGAATTTAATCTAATCTGCCACAATGTTTCTTTTTGTTCTAACATATTCTTGAAGTCCCCAGCCCTGTTGTCAACATCACACACTTCAAGTACTGAAAAAACAAATTTTTTAAAAAAATTACAATTTATAGAATGTTTATAAAGGGCATTTTTTTCATCTTTGGATTTCATGCTGTATAAATGTTCCTTTATGCGGGTATTAAGACTACGAGTAGTCATGCCCACGTAAAAAGCAGGGCATGCTGTACACATGCCTATATAAACCAAACCACGAGAGTTGCAATCTACATACCCAGGTACTTCAAAAATTCTATTGTGGCTGGCTATAGCAATGCTTGTACCTACAGATATAAACCGACAAACTTTACAGTTCTGGCAGCAAAACATACCATTTTTTGTTATAACGGCCTTTTTTAGTTCACTTTTGTTGTATTCTAACATTTTTTTAATGTTGTTGGTGTTCCTGAATACAAAATGTGGGTTGCTGCCTAGAATCTTTGAAACATCCTGATTCCCTTGAATTATCTTCCAATTTCTATTAACTATTGATGCTATCATATTCATTTCACTACTCATCTCTAAAGAACACATGACTTCTTTTTCTACATTTTTATCATTCCTGATTTTTGTTAAACTTTGAGAATCAAAATCATTTAAAATGGCTGGAAATAGACTATCACGCTTTTCATAAATTTCATTTCCACTATTTATTAAATAATTAATGTCATAACCTCTATCTAAAAATAATGAGGTTATGAAATGAAATTCTTCAATCAAATTTTCAACCTTACTAGTCATCCGACTTGCTCTTATGTATTGCCCTCTGGGTATATTATTAACAATGTGTTTTGGATGGTTACTTTTATAATGTAAATAGCCATTTGTAAATGTCCGTTTTCTATGTATTTTACTGTGAAATCTGTTGTCATGCAAATCCCACCATAGACATACATCTAAAAAATTCACTGATAAACCTACATCACCTATAGTGAATTTCAAGAAATCTGAACATGTATTGGCTTTTATCAGAAAATCATTTACTGTCAATTCATCTCCTTCTATAATAAAAAATAAATCGTCAATAAATCTTTTGTAAAACACAATTGTGAAATCTTCTTTTATCATGGATAATATATCCATTTCCCACCATGCCATGACTGTATTAGCAAATGCTGGGGCGGCAGGAGAACCCATGGCAATACCTTTTTTCTGCCTATAATGTTGATTGCCAAAAATAAAATAATTATTCTCTAACACAATTTCTACAAAACTACAAATAGTGGAAATAACATCATTCGGAAGTAGTTTTTTCTGTGTTAAATAACTACGTACTGCTTCAATACCTACATAGTGAGGGATACAGGTGTATAGGGATATGACATCCAAAGTAAAAATAATGTGTTTATTGTAGTCAAAACATCTATTCATATTAAATTTCTTGATTTCCTCCAAAAAATGCCAGGAATCCTTAATAAATGATGCCGTTTTTTGTATTAGTGGCCCCAATACTGCATCAATAATTAATGAAATACCTTCTGTGCTAGAATGGGGTTTTGGAATCTTTGTGAATTTTAGGGATTCCAAAGATCACCCCTATTTTTGGATTCTGTACAGAACAAAATTCATATAATTCTAAACCAATATATCCAGACATAAGTGCTTCATATATATATGATTCAATAAGCCTAAATCTTTTATGAATGTCAAATAAATTCACTTTCTCATATTCATCTTGATTTTCTAGAATGCCCATCATGTTTTTGATATATTCTTGTTGTTCCATAACCACTACATTTGCACCTTTATCACTTTTCATAAAACGTAACTTACTCTTTAAGGCTATTAATTTATCTAAGGCCACCCTTTCTGTTTTATTTAAATTGTCATGGTCATTTTTAGGTCTTCTCAACATTTTTCTAATATCTTCGATGCATGTTTGTTCAAAAACTTCCATAGTATATTGTAATCTAGGTACAAAACTGGAAGGTTTAACTAACCTGTAGTTGCTTTTTTTTTTTCTGTGTCTTGGGACTCATCAACATATGTCTTAGGATTATAACAGGGATGCAGCTGCAAATGCTACGTATAAGGAAAAGGAAGGTGTGGAGACTGTGCAGTTGTACAGTCAAGCCCTTCCAGATGAGGTGCTGATTAGTATGCTGGATGAGCTGATTGTGATAGTTAAATAAGGGAAACAAACCCTGTTGTGAGCATGATGAAGAAGAGACTTGTTTGATTTTCCTTGCTCTAGAAATGAAAAGGCTTCTTCTTCGTGTGAATCACAAGCCTTGCCTGTGTAAAAATGAGCACTGTGTTCTTCTAGACAGAGTAGGAGCATCAGAATGAGATATGCAGTCATGCTGAACGCAACATCAGGAAGCTGGAGACAATTAGGCAACCACAGCAGATGTGGCTTCAGACAAGCCTGTAATTATAAAGGGTGTGCTGGGAAGAGTTACAACTAATGAAAGATCCAAACAAGTAGCAATCCTACTTCAAGAGTGGTAAGAATTATTAAACTTTGTAGCACAGTTATTGGCAGGCTGTTTGTACAAGGCAATATGGTGAGATTGCTGGGTTTTCACATTACATTAAAGATATCAAGTCACTGATATATTTGGGCAAATAATTATTTTTGGATGTTGAGCTGAGTGAAAGATTTAGAACTGAGATTACTTTGAAGAAATACATAAACCATAGAATGAATATAAAACTGTGAATATGTGTGTCAAGAAATGAAATAGCTTGTTTACACAGTTCAGGACACTTAAGACTTCTCTGAGTCCCAATAGTTGGATCCAAGGGAATTGCAGAATGGAGGATGGGATGTTTTTATGGACTTAAGTTATACTTTTGGAAACTGTTATAAATGTCTTTGGCTCCAGGGGAACCATGTGACTATGTGAAATGCTGTGCAGCCTATCACCTCTCACTTTTGTGGAAAAGAAGAGCATTTGATTCAACAGTGAGAAATGTACAGGTGTGAGCAATGCGGAAAAGGAAACATGCTAAAGCTTCAAATATGTCAAGCTGCAGGCTATGTGGAAGTCAGGAACATTTGAAAGAAGAAGAGAGAGAACAAAGGATAAAGGGGCAACTATCAAAGTATCTAAAATAGCACAGAAGTAGGGGTGACACATAAAATAAGTTGCACTACAATGTTGTTGTACACAGGGTGAGCAAAGGATAAGACTTGTAGAAAGAAATGAAGGTTTTATTTGAACATTTTCAACAAAAATAACTGTGAAATGTTGGCAGTGAATGGGGAAGGTGAATATATCAAAAGGAAGTCCAAAAACTCTGTTGCAAAAATCTGCTTGTTTAAGTAAGCAGTAAAAGTGAAAAAAAAATGTGAAAAAAGGACAGAAAAAGAAAAAGTTAGAGAATTAGCAGTATAAAATGTGTTGTTTTAATGTGACCTACATAAAGTCACAAGTGTGATGTGTATTGGTTGCATAATGGATTCAAACAGTTGATTTTTGATGCATTTTGGGTTTTACTATTACAGAACAAGAGAATGAAATGATGACAATAACTGTACAAAGTAGTATAATTTAACTAGGCTGAGGGTTGGCATGATGCTTAAGGTATTTGTCTTACAAACACAAGGTACAGGGTTTGATTCTCACCATTGAGGAAAACTGGCAAGGTTTAAAATAGCCCACAAGGGCAACTGGCCTAGTATTCACCTATGGAGGAGAGTAGAAAAGAATATTAATGGACAGACTCATAGGTTCATAGGTAGATACTAGGCTATCTGCCCTAAGGCATTTATAAGCCTAGCCAGAGTGTATTTGGCTTCCGCCTCCCTATTAGATTAGCCTACTGTGCCTCTGTAAAGTAGGTCACAGAAGGTACACTTTTAAGATTAGTTTACTGTGCCTCTGTCTAGCAGGGACACAGAAGAGATCCCAGGGGTGAATTTGCGATTTCCCATCCACGCTTCCAGATTTCGCTTGAAGAGGGTCAGCGAGGGGCTATGTCTAACATGAATTGGGATTCTATTCCAGAGTGAGGGGAGCCTCTGGGAAATGAATCTGTCATTCCAGCATGTCCTATTTATTTTTGTGCTGAGGTTTAGGTCCCTGGAGCATGTAGCTCTAAGGGACTTGGATTTTTTGAGGTGGAGCATGTCCATTAATTGTGGGTTTGACATGGCTTTGTATGTCAGGCATAGATCGCCTCTGAGTAGGCGGTAAGCAACTGAGTAGAGCTGGAGTTTCTGTAGTCGAGCTGCATAGGACATCTGTTTGTAGCCCATGATCCTCTTGGTGATGTACTTTTGGGGTCTCTCCAGTTGATGCAGGTGTTGGGTAAGGTACATCCCAAAAAGGGCATTGTATTCAATTATGGGCCTGATGAGTGACGAGTAGAGGGCCACAATGACCTCTCTTAGGTTCATAGGTTCATACTAGGCTATCTGCCCAGGGGCATTTATAAGCCTAGCCCATAGTTATGTGGCTTTTGCCACCCCTTTAGTTTGAATAAAAACTATGCCTATCATTTTGCTGTGCCTCTGTCAAGCAGTGACACTGAAGTAATCCCTGGGGTATATCTGCAATCTCCCATCCATTGGTCAAGATTCCTCTTGAACAAGGCCAGAGAGGTGCTCTGCCTCACATGTACCGGGATTTTGTTCCACAGCATAGGGAGTCTCTGGGTGATGAATCTGTCCCTCCAGCACGTTCTATTTATAACCGTGTCAAGGTTTAAGTCTCCGCCCTTGTGGTTCTGAGGGATCTAGATTTTTGAGGTGAAGCATATTCATCAAATCTGGGTTTGACATGGCCTTATATGTCAGGCACAGGTCACCTCTGAGCAAGCGGTATGAGACTGAATAGAGCTGGAGTTCTTTCAGTCGGGCAGCATAAGACATATTTTTGAGACCCTTTATCCTTTTGGAGAGGAACTTTTGGGGCCTTTCAAGCTGCAGCAGGTGTCTGGTCAGATACATTCCGAACGGGGCATTGTACTCAATCATAGGTCTAATGAGTGATGAGTACAGGGGGACGATGACCTCCCTTGAGCTAGATGTGAATCCCTTCATGATCAGTTGGGCGATATAGAAGGTTTTCCTAACTACTTTAGCAACATGAGTGTCAAACGAAAGGCTACTGTCAACCCGGGTCCCCAGATCCCTGATGACTTTCTGTGCTCAGTGGATTGCCACCTATATGGTAGCTAGGGGTAACCTTGTTTTTCCCGAAGGGTATGACTATGCATTTTGGTTTAACTTCAGGCCATGGCTCTGGCACCAGTTATCCATTTCTGTGAGGCCCTTCTGGAGGATATCTGTGTCAGATGTGTTTTCGACTATGGAGTTTGCAGTCATCTGCAAACTTTGTCAGCCATAACCCTCCTGTGTTTGCTTGTACTTCAGAAAAGTAGATGCCGAACAAGAGTGGACCCAGGACTGAGCCCTGTGGGACACCACTTGTGACAGGCTTTGAGTCTGACATGGCTCCAGCAACTCTGACCCTGTGGGTTCTGTTACTTAGCCAGTTTGCAACCCATCTTGTGATGTATGGGTTTACATTCAAGCTGATGAGTTTTTCGATGATACCTGAGTGGGGTATTGTGTCAAGGCCTTTGCCAGGTCGAGGTAGGCTGTATGGACTGCCTTTCCCTCATCAATGGCCTTGGTGACTGTGTCGAAAAAGTCAACCAAGTTTAAGAGGCAGGATCTGCCTTTGACAAAGCCAAACTGGGTTGGATCCAAAGTCTGCAAGTTCCCTATGTCTTTATTTATGAGTTCCATTATGATCCTCTCCATGGCTTTGCAGATAAGGCTTGTCAAGCTAATGGGGCGGTAATTTCCAGGGTCTGTGGAGGCACCGCCCTTATGAAGTGGGACCACAGTCGCCGTCGCCACTCCTTGGGTACGTATCCTGAGGTGAGGCTAAGATTAAACAGCTGTCCTAACTGTGGGTTTAATTCCTCATTGAGTTCGTGAAGCACACAGCCGGGACACCATCCAGTCTCATGGATGCTGTGTTTTTGCCTTAGTGAGGGCAGTTCTCACCTGGGCGTTGGAGATGTTTGGGGGCTACAATCCTCTGGAATAGATATCTCTCCTTTTGGGGAGGGGAGAAGTTTGCACTGAACCTGTCAGCCAGTATGTTGGCAATGTGTGTAGGTTCAGTAATTTTCACATCATTTTGAACTAATTCTGAGCATATCTGGGAGTTTCCTCCTAGGTTTCTAACATAGCTAAAGAAGGCCTTATGATTCTCTTTAGAGTCCTTGGCGATTTTTCTCTCAAAATTTGCCTTGGATGATTTTATGAGAGCTCTTAGTTTTTACTTATAATGATCAAAGGTGTCTTACCTTTCAAGGATTTTGCTCTATCTTGTAGTAGCCTCCTCCTTTTGTTGTAGAGCTTGTTTATGGCTGGGGTCCACCAGACTGGACGCTTGCCTTTGGTACAGAGAGTCTTAGTTTTGTTTGGGATTGCCTGATCCATGCAGTCCTGTAGGTGCTGGTAGAAGGCATTTGTAAGTGATTCAGCGGTTTGAGTAATGTTTACCACTGGCTCAGGGGCCTTAAAGGAGACCACACTAGTTTTAGAAGTGTGAAATTGGCTTTTGAGAAGTTTTTCACTGTGGTCTTTTTGTTTCAGGTGGGGGGATGAGGACCTCCAGCGAGATTAGTTTATGATCTGATCTCACCAGTGAGGGGTATACTTCGGTGTTGAACATTTTGATCCCATGTTCGTGATGATGAGATCAAGTATGTTTTCTCCTCTTGTGGGGATGGTGACTAGTTGTTCCATGGCATTTGAGTTTATGAACTCCAGGAATCTTTGGGTTAGAGTGTTCGGGCTTGAGTAGTGTTCCCAGTCTATATTAGGGTAGTTGAAGTCACCTAGTATGATGGTGTTTGGAAATACATTTATCCCCTCCAATGTTTTCAGGAAGGCCATGTGAGGTTCCTGAGTTTGAGAGGGTGGCCTGTAACATGCTACAAATTGCAGAGCAGTCTTGCCTATGGTTAATTACACCTGGATGGTCTCCGATGCATCGTGCGTTGCCACCAACCTTGAGGTGTGGGTGTCCTTTATGAATATGGACACCCCTCCTTTCTTGGTGTTGTCCGGATTTTGGGGCGGGCATGATATGAGGTGAAACCTGTTAGTGCTGGGGTGCTCTCAGGAGCCTTGAACCAGGTTTCTGTCACAGCACAGACATCGATGTTCTCCATATTGAGAAGGGCCTCAAGTGCGTGCATCTTGAGATTAAGACTTCTGGCATTGAGCAGCATTACCCTTAGTTTTTTCTTTTTGGTGTTCTAGGGTGGTAGGTTTAGAATTTGAGCCTTGCCTAAAAAGGCACTATGGGGTGGCAAGAGCCTTTGCCAATATCCGGAAGCCCAGGGGTGACAGGTGCAAGCCGTCCCTTGCGAAGCAGCGTGGCTTGTCCAGCATGTCATCCCAGGCAGACAGACATTGGATCCCCTTTGAATGACACCAGAATTTAAGCCAATTATTAAAGCTGATCATCTTATCACTGTATTGTGGCATCATTCTAGGTGAAGGTAGGATACTGCTCAAGGTCAGGGTCATACCTGCCTGGGCTACATAATCAGAGAGCTCCTCGATGTCCCTTTTCATGTAGTCCAAGGAGGTACGTCTCAGGTCGTTGACACCAGCGTGGACAATGACTGAGTCGTACTTCTACCTGCTGTTGAGAGACCTGAGTGCTTGCGTTATGTGGCAGATTCTAGCGCCCGATAGGCAGCTTACTGTGACCTTCTCTTTACTCAGTCTGGTGAGCAGGACGTCAGTGTGTCTGACTATGGAATCACCAATGACAAGTGTGTCTGGCATTTTGTTTGGCCTTAAGGGCTGTGACTGTTTGACACTCTGACTGTGTGGTCTATGTGTTGCATGTGTTGGGTCGTGAGGTGGTAGTTGTTTGGGTGTCTGCTTTGGTGGCCTCTGCTGTTTTGGTAAATTTTTGATCAGAGCCTCCGAGTATGTCTTTGTGTGAGTATGTGTATGATTTGAAGTTGTGATGGTACCATGTGTGACTGGGTATGTATTGTGTGTGGTTACCTTCTCCTCCTGTCTGGTCTTGCCAGTCCTATGTTGAGAGAGCTCAGCCTCCAGTTTGGCCATATAGTTGCATCTCTCGCATGTATTTGTGTTTTGTGGGAGAAGGAGAGGATTGTCTGTGTACATGAGGCAATTGTAACATTGCATCAATATTCCCAGGTTCACCAGTTGAGCTGGAGAGGACACTAGCAACTGATCCCTCGACATACTAGAAGTAGTAGATAAAGAGACTTTCAAAGGACTCCGGGGGAAGTGGGTTGTAGGCTGGTGGGGTACTATCTATAATAAGAGTGCTTTATCAAGGTGCAAGTACTGTAGGAGTAAGTGCTAGGCTTTACAGATAGAGAATAGTCTACTTGGGAATCAAGTAGAGATGAACTTTTCAGTTATAGGATATGCTGGTTAGATCAGCAGTACAGCTCGAGGAAGGTAGTTCTAAGGGAAAATTGGAAGAGTGGAATTTAGATGGCCCAAATAGTTTAACCTTGTTTAACCGCTGCTCTTGTGTGCAACAGTGGTAACTCAGCGTGTTTTATAACAGGGGCTGAAGGGAGCTAGGAATTGGCCCAAACGACCAATGGACTACTAGTTTCTGGCTGAAACTTCACCAAATCGGACAAAAGGCAGCTCAGTGCTTCCCACTCCCACTGGTAAGCAAAGAAACTTCCCTCCTTCCTAATAAGGCAATGGATCAGTAACAGGAACTAAAAACAAAGCCCAGGGATCAGCAACTCTGAAACTGGACTACTCTAGTTCAGTAAGGCGGAAAACAAGAGATTTTTTGTTTTATTACAGAGACAAGGAAAAAACAGACAGTAAATGCTATAAATGCTGTAAATCGCTAGCACTTTAGTGTGTAGCCTACAGAAACAATTTGCAACAATTAGTAACTTAAAGTGCAATAAACAGTGTAAAATGCAGAAATCACTTAAAGTAGCAGTAAAACAGGCAAAATGCAGTCGCTAGCTTAATAACAGTGGGAAAGCCACAAAAAATATTTATATCTGGTAGAAAGTCACTCTTTTAGCTCTCTGCTGCTTGGATCACTCTGCAGGCCACCACGAGGATCTGTGCTGAGTTGGTACAAGCTGGAAAACGCGTGTTTAGCGTGTTTTATAGCAGGGGGTTGAAAGGAGCTAGGAATTGGCCCAAAACCACCAATGGACTACTAGTTTCTGGCTGAAACTTCACCAAATCGGACAGAAAGGCTGCTCAGTGCTTCCCACTCCCACTGGTAAGCAAAGAAACTTCCCTCCTCCCTAATAAGGCAATGGATCAGTAACAGGAACTAAAAACAAAGCCCAGGGATCAGCAACTCTGAAACTGGACAACTCTAGTTCAGTGAGGTGGGAAAACAAGAGATTTTTTTGTTTTATTACAGAGACAAGGAAAAAAACAGACAGTAAATGCTATAAATGCTGTAAATCGGCTAGCGCACTTTAGTGTGTAGCCTACAGAAACAATTTGCAACAATTAGTAACTTAAAGTGCAATAAACAGTGTAAAATGCAGAAATCACTTAAAGTAGCAGTAAAACAGGTGAAATGCAGTCGCTAGCTTAATAACAGTGGGAAAGCCACAAAAATACTTGTATCTGGTAGAAAGTCACTCTTTTAGCTCTCTGCTGCTTGGATCACTCTGCAGGCCACCACGAGGATCTGTGCTGAGTTGGTACAAGCTGGAAGCGTGTTTAGCGTGTTTTATAGCAGGGGGCTGAAAGGAGCTAGGAATTGGCCCAAAACGACCAATGGACTACTAGTTTCTGGCTGAAACTTCACCAAATCGGACAGAAAGGCTGCTCAGTGCTTCCCACTCCCACTGGTAAGCAAAGAAACTTCCCTCCTTCCTAATAAGGCAATGGATCAGTAACAGGAACTAAAAACAAAGCCCAGGGATCAGCAACTCTGAAACTGGACTACTCTAGTTCAGTAAGGCGGGAAAACAAGAGATTTTTTTTTTTTGTTTGTTTTTTTACAGAGACAAGGAAAAAAACAGACAGTAAATGCTATAAATGCTGTAAATCGGCTAGCGCACTTTAGTGTGTAGCCTACAGAAACAATTTGCAACAATTAGTAACTTAAAGTGCAATAAACAGTGTAAAATGCAGAAATCACTTAAAGTAGCAGTAAAACAGGCGAAATGCAGTCGCTAGCTTAATAACAGTGGGAAAGCCACAAAAAATACTTATATCTGGTAGAAAGTCACTCTTTTAGCTCTCTGCTGCTTGGATCACTCTGCAGGCCACCACGAGGTTCTGTGCTGAGTTGGTACAAGCTGGAAAACGCGTGTTTAGCGTGTTTTATAGCAGGGGGCTGAAAGGAGCTAGGAATTGGCCCAAAACGACCAATGGACTGATCTAGATGTGAACCCTTTCGTGATAAGGTGGGCTATATAGAAGGTCTTTCTAACCACTTTGGCAATGTGATTATCAAAGGAGAGATTACTATCTACGTTGGTCCCCAAATCTCTAATTACTTCTTCCGTACTTAATGGATTACCACCTATGTGGTAATTTGTGGGCACCTTGTTTTTCCCAAAAGGGATGACTATGCACTTTTTAGCATTTAGCTTGAGGCCGTGGCTCTGGCACCAAACATCCATCTCTGTGAGACCCTTTTGGAGGATGCTTGTGTCAGCTGGAGATTTGATTAGGGCCCCCAGTTTGCAGTCATCTGCGAACCTTGTCAGCCATAATCCCCACATGTTAGCCTGAACCTCAGAGAAGTATGTACCGAACAAGAGAGGTCCCAGAACTGAGCCCTGTGGGATGCCACTTGTAACTGGTTTAGATTCGGACATGGCACCTGCGATTCTGACCATGTGGGTTCTATCTCTGAGCCAGTTTGCAACCCATCTTGTGATATAGGGGTTGATATTTAAGCTGGTAAGCTTATTTATGATGCCCGAGTGGGGTATTGTGTCGAAGGCCTTTGCGAGGTCCAGGTAGGCTGTGTGGACTACTTTGCCCTCATCTATGGCTTTGGTAACTGTTTGAAAGAAATCAACTAGGTTTAAGAGGCAAGATCTGCCCTTAACAAAGCCAAATTGGATAGGGTCCAGTGTCTGGAGACTCCCAATGTCTTTGTTTATGAGTTCCATGATAAGACGCTCCATAGCTTTACAGACCAGACTAGTCAGGCTTATGGGGCGATAGTTTCCAGGGTCCGTTGTGGCACCACCTTTGTGGAGTGGGACCACTGTAGCTGTACGCCATTCTTTGGGTACATATCCTGTAGTAAGGCTAAGTTTGAACAGTGACTTAATGTGAGGATTCAGTTCTTCTTGGAGCTCATGTAAGACACAGCCTGGGACACTGTCCAGTCCCATAGATGCTGTGTTTTTTTGCTTTGGAGAGAGCAGCTTTCACCTGTGCATCTGTGATGTCAGGGAGGTTACATTCAGTTGGGATAGGCATTTGCTCCTTTGGGGGGGGGGGGGTTTGCGCTGTATCTGTCTGCCAGGATGTTGGCTATGTCTGTAGGTTCGGTATATTTTGTACCATTATGCAGCAATTCAGAGCATATCTGGGAGTTTCTGCCCATGTTCCTGACATAACTAAAGAAGGTCTTGTGATTATCTTTAGTGTCCAGGGAAATTTTTCTTTCGAAACTGGCCTTTGATGATTTTTATGAGGGACCAAAGTTTCTTGCTAATACTGATCAGAGATGCCTTCCCTTTTTGGGATTTTGCTCTGTCATGTAGTAGCTTCCTCCTTCTGTTGTATAGCTTATTTATGGCCGGGGTCCACCAGACCGGTCTCCTGTTTTTGGAGGAGTGAGTCTTGGTTTTATTTGGGATAGCACAATCCATGCATTCCTGCAGGTGCTCATAGAATGCATTTGTAAAGGATTCTGTGGATTGGGCTGTATTATCCTGTGGCCCAGGGGCTTTGAAGGATTCCACCTCAGTCTTGAGAAGTGCAAAGTTGGCTTTTGCAAAATTCTTTACAGTGATTTCCTTGGCTGGGGGTGGGGACGGGATATGGATGTCCAGTGAAATTTGTTTATGGTCTGATCTTACCAATGAGGGGTTTACCTCTGGTGTGGAACATAGAGTCCACATGTTGGTGATGACCAGGTCCAATATGTTGTTCCCTCTTGTGGGAGGCTTACTAATAAATGAAAAAATACTAAAGTAACAGATACAATTGTGGCATGGTCTGAGAAATGTGTAATAAATGATATAGTAAGTAAAGGGAAGGTGTTGCGACTAGTATTTATATATGTTCATTTTACTCCATAGTAGTACTAATGAGTTATTACAAAGCTTATATTTTAATAGATATCTATACAGCGGGAAATTGATGTTTAGGAAAAGAAATAAAATGCACTGATCTAGAAAGGAATAGCTATGCTTGTTTACCTTTTATGGAGTTCTAGATGGAATCCAATGAAAAGAGGGAGGGATTATGTATAATGATTACAAGAAGGGAGAAGTGAAAAAGATAAATCATCTTGTATGCTTTACTTATTATTATTTTTTTTTTTCATTTATCTGTTTTCTCCCATCAAGCTTCCTCAATGTAATATGGGCAAATTTGTTCCCTAATAGAGAGAATCATTCTCATTTCTACCAGGTGGGATCCTATGCTGGAGGGGCTGTCATCCAGGCAAACTTCAGAAATGTTGGCTTCCAATGAGAACATTTTGTTGCAGGATACTAACCTCTTTCCTGGTGATAATGTGCAGATCTGCATCATCAGAACAACTGCCACTTCCTGATATCCGCACATGTGCATACCTTCATATGAAGGACAGGAGTTACAATCAATGACCTGGGCAGCGACAGTGAATCCACCTCTCTATATTGGCTTCTGATTTTGGCATCTGAGCCCTTCATTCTTTGTCACCCGTGTATCAGGCATAGCTGGCCGTGAGCCGTGCCCATCCTCCCTGCCAGCACCATCAGTTGCCCAGACTGTAACTGAACCCTAGACCCCTGGGCTGTATTCAGGGCTTCATCCCTCTACATCAGGTTGGCACTGTTTTGTTTAATTAAATAAGTGTCACACATTAGAGAAATGAAAGGAAATGTGGGGGTCTATTTTAGTGAGAATTTATCAGTAGAATATAAGATATTGTGGGGAAAATGTGATGATTGGGAAAAGGAAGATTTGTTAAAAAGGAAGTTTGTCTTATGTATATGAAAAGAAAATGAGGTCATGGTAAATACATTTTGAATATTTAAATGATAATAGAGCTGACTGGTACAAAGGAGTGATGTGACTCATGTTGATGCTCATCAAGGTATAGAACAGAACATAAATGTACGTAATTATGAAAAACAAAATAGGTTTAAAGATCTCAAGAAAAAGCAGGTTTATTATAGAGATTACAACTAAAAAAACATGCAGTAAATGGGGAAATAAAGATTAAACAGAAACAAATAACATTAAATAAAGGTGAGGGTTGTGAAGTACAAGAAGCAGATAATGGTGTCAGTATTCAGAAATGAATGCTTATTCTGAATTTACTGCCTTATCTGAAGTGGTGAGGTGCTTCCTGCATGGTATTTTAACTGTATCACCTTACTTGTTACATTTGTAGCAAGCAGCTTGGTAGTTTGCTATGCTTGCAGAACATGAGCTTTTTTAGCCTTTAAGCTGGAATTGAGAGGAGCACCAGATCAGGGAACTGCACAGTACACCAGATATCCTGGCTATGGGTCTGACAACCAATATAAGGTACACTTATTCAAAAAAGAGGGCAAATATAAACATTTGATATATGTTGACCATAACATGTAGGGATATTGTGGGGAAATTTAAAATAATTTTAATAGGAATATTAGCAAGGTGAGGCAACACTTATGGGGCAAGGGTTTACTGTATAAGACAAGGAAGAAGAAATAAACTATTTGTTAGCTTTAATGCTAAAAAGGAACTATAACGGATTAGTGGAATGGAAAGTACAGGAAAAGATTATGTTGCTAATAAAATAAGTATGTGAAAAAATATCCAAGAGGAAAAGTGATCCAAAGAAAAATATTGAAAACTGAAAGTTGAAACGGATATTAAAGGAAGAAAAGAACTGCACACATAAGGAAATTAAATTCCAAGAATTAAATAAAGTGTTAAAGAAGCATTCTACTACAGTGTAGGATAGTTTGGGGTATGAATTGCAAAAGGTTAACAGGCAAGCAAAAGGCTGATTTTTATATGGACTACATGAATCGTATAGTAAGAGGATATACAGATCAGAAAAACTAAAACAGTAATAACATTTATGTGGAAAAAAGGGATAAACTTAAAAAACTAGAGACACATTGTTTTCTGTCAGAATGACTGCAAAATCTTAATGAAAGTTTTACAAATCATATTTATAAAAGTAGAAAAAATGATGATAGAAAATTAAGTTTATGTGGTGAAAAATAATGATATAGGACATCTACTGATTATGGTAAAGGAAATAGCACAGGGTATGAAGATGAAACCATGTCAAATTGTTAACCTGTGACATCCAAAAGATATTTGATAATGTGAGAAATGAAAGCATATGGGAAATGTTATTCAAATATTAATTTCAAGAAAGAAAGCTTATAATGTTTGAAAGGTATAAGTAGGAATATCAGAAGAGTACTAATTCTAAATGGCTATACTGAATTATTTTGACATTTTTCATAGTGTCCAAAGGGTTGATATACAATGAGCCTTTGAAAAGGATGTCCATGCCTTTGAATGTGACATGACCCTGCTCACCTTTCAGACAAGTTCCTCCATGTGATCTTTAGGTTCATTTGGAGATTCGGCTGTAGAGTTTGTATCAAAGGCACATTCCACATATGTCTGATGAGAGGCAAGCAGGCTAAGTCTTTTCATTCCTCCCTTCCCACATACCAGCTGCAACAGGTACCTGAGCTGCTAACTGAACTTGTCAGTAGTGCATGATATAATTTATTTATTTGCTTATCTGTTAACTAAGTAAGGATATTGCATTTTAGCAGATCTTTATTTTCCTAACATGACCTGCGCCACAAGATTAAGGCTAAGTGCAATATGGGAAATTTATAGGACAGCAAATCAGAGTATGTTGCCCACACATTCATTACCTTCCTATTTGTTGCACAATAGCACTGATATTATTTTAACATAACACTGAAATAGAAATGAAATAATTACAGCCTTATTAATCCTTCCTACCTGTTATGCCAGCTGCATTCCACATTCTCCTTGAACAACCTGAGGGGTTAATATTCCATAGCATATGTTTACACTTTATGAGTCACACCATTTATTTTGTCTTTTGTTACTATATATGTTGTGTGACAGTATCATACTGACTGTCTTTACTGTATGTGTTACTCATACCTTCCCAGCATAGTCAACAAAGAGCCTAAGGAATGTTCTGTAATTTTAACATTTTTTTAACATTCCTGTTCAGCTATGACATGCTATTTCTTCAATTTTACATGGCGATTTAAAGCATCCTTGCATACTTAGAGAACATATATGTGTAGATTTTGCTAATATTCATTGACAAACTATTACATTAGGTACAGAAATATATATGCTGTGAACATGTGTGTACCTCTCAACCTGTACGCTTTTAATTTAGAAACATGCGTCCACTCATCTGTCCTGATTTCACATGAGATTGCTCTGATTTGTTCTCTTTCTTTGGTTCAGTTGCAGATCCAGAAAGATAGAGCTTCCCTGGTGTTTGTCACAGTCAAAATAAACCATTGACGGGCAACCTGTAATGTAGTACTATCATGGCCTATTCAAATAAACTGGTAACACGTAGTACTAAAGCTGCTGTGGTGATTAGCATGGAACTGGTAGGTAACAGTGCAGTGTATTTAAGGTATATATTTATCATTTATTGTGTGTGTGTGTGTGTGTATGTGTGTGTGTGTGTGTGTGTGTGTGTGTGTGTGTGTGTCTGTGTGTGTGTGTGTGTGTGTGTGTGTGTGTGTGTGTGTGTGTGTGTGTGTGTGTGTTTGCATGTGTGTGTGAGTGCACGTGTGAGTGCTCGCATGTGTGTTTGTGTGTGTGTGTGTGTGTGTGTGTGTGTGTGTGTGTGTGTGTGTGTGTGTGTGTGTGTGTGTGTGTGTGTGTACATGCACATGTGTGTGTGTCTATGTGCACCTGTTGGGGCAGAGGGTATAGCTCTATCCCTCAAATGTCTCTGATTTTGTCTCATATTTTTGCTGTCCCACAGTTTTTTTTTCATTTTCTCGTAAATTACAGCTAGACAATAATGCCAGTCATTACAATTTAATACTTCATATTATTCAAAAAATGCATATTCATGCAATACCTGTTATTCTATTATCATTAAAATTGAGTTAGAGTAATATTTAAAAAAAATTAACCCCTTTTGGATCTTTATCTCTGTCCCCCTATTTTTAGCTTTGACCAGATTTCTTGGACAAATTTGAGAGGTATGCTATGCACATAGACAGACACAAAAAAATAAAGTAAAACATAACGTCATTGTGAAGACCAAAGCACATTTTATATTTCTCAGTGGAAGAACTGTGGCAGACTTTGGGCACTGGCTCTTAGCTTTGAACTTCTCACAATAAATAATGCCTATAAGTAGATAATTGTTTTGCCATCTCAAGTATATGCTGCTGTATTTTGAACAACATAGCTGTAAATGCATTTTTTGCACATTGCCATGATCTGTGCATAAACATTAGTTACAAATCAGTATTCTAATTTAAAAGCTGGCTCAAGCCTGTTGTGTTATAAAAATGGGGTTTTACTTCAACCACATGAGCATGTATTGGTAACCTGTCTGTTTCTAGTTCTGTTCCTCATAAAGTGTGTAGTTTTTCTGGTAAATTATTGTAGATTGCATTCACTAAATAATAATAGGCATGTGAGTTTCTGGCTTTGTACCCTTCATAAAATGCCTGCTAATGCAAAGTTTGCTATTTTAGCAACTTTTTAAGTACGGCCAGCATTCAAAAATGTGTAACTAATTTGGGATCTTTGTCTCTGATTCTTGAGATAAGAAGTTGAGAAGGTAGATGTGGTTTGCAATGGGATTGCTCTGCATTATTTTGACAGCTGAAATACATTTCTGGGCCATTATTTCTGTATTTCTTCATTCACTGATCTGGAGAAAACAAATGCAGTATACACAGTTATGCATGTGGCTGTAGCTGATGACTACAAATGTGTGCATACATATGTATATATATGTGTGGGAAGGTATGTATGCATGAGCATAATAATATTTTTTGAAGAATATAAATATGCATAGTTTTTAAAAAGAGGCCTTCTTTGACATATATTTACTGTTACATCATGGGAAGAATAAATCCAGTGGTTATGTTGACCTCTGTAAATTATTAAAATCATGAATCTACAAGGAGGCTTTATGATTTCAGAAATAAATTGTTTTAGAATTCTCACTAACAATTACTTTTGGGGTTCTGAAAATGTTAGCTATTGAGTTAACAGTCTATCAGTTGCTGTCATTTTTGCACTGGGGCATATGGAGCTATATCTGAGTGGAGCTTTATTTATGTCAGTTATGTGGTATATCTTTAATTGGATAACTAGGTAGTTTCACTGGCCTAGCTGTATGCACATTGTTTGACTTGAGACCTGGATGCAGTTCAACATAGAATACAGAGTGTATGACAAGCAGCAAGAGATAACGTCAGAAAAAACAACACTGGGGCATGGCCAAGGATGAACACAGGATAGCAGCAGATTTCTTCAGCTCCACCAATTTCAGTGCACTGACAGGAAATAATTACTTTAAAAATTAATTTATGAAGTAATTTTCTTTCTAAATACGTTTGGTATATCTATTTCTTCAATAATATCTAAAAAAGAAAGAACATTTTAATAATATTCCTGTCAGAAATCACCTTGGAAATTTCTCTGTCAGCTTTTCTGTTTGAAATGAGTTCCAGTAAGACAAATTCTCAAGATTCCAGCATCAAGAAAGAACTTCAGTCTCTGATATCTACAATTCAGCAACTTACTGCCAAGATGGATAAACTGGATACTAAAATAGATACCTTCATAGAAAAAACTACAAAACAAATAGACTTGTTACATATAGACTTGCAACAACAGAAGATTCAGATTACAGGCATAGAAGAGACTGTAAATGACATGCAGAATAGAATCCAAGAAGAGGAAATCAACATTGAGTTTTTGCTGAAACAAAATACACATCTACAAACAAAGCTTGATGACCTGGAAAATAGATCTAGGCGCAATAACATTAGGATTTTTGGACTGCCAGAAAATATTGAAGGTAGCAATATTACTTCTTTTTTAAATACATGGCTCTCTAAAACTTTAGACTTGCCAGAAGCATTTTCTTTTGGTATCGAAAGAGCCCATAGATCTATCGCTAATACAAACTCTAACAAAAAGTATCCTAGATCAGTTATAGTTAGATTTCTATCATCTTTTGATAAAGAGATGGTACTTAAATCTGCTTGGGCTAAAGCACCAGTTAAAATTAATGAGGCAACTGTGTGTTTTGACAATGACTATTCTTCCTTGGTAATAACTAAAAGAAAAGTTTTTCTGCCATTAATAAGGGAGCTTAAGAAAGCACAGTTTAAAACCTACCTTCCTTTTCCTGCCAAGCTAAAAATATTCCTTCCTGATGGCCCTAAAATTTTTGAAGACTTAGACTCTGCATTGCTGTTTATCAAAAAAAATAAGATTTTGGATAAAATAGAGGAAATGGAATGGGCTAGTCCTTCATTAAAGAGATTGGCAACAGAAGCTTCATGGAAGACTTCAGAGAAGAAAAAGAGACTAAAAATAAATGACTTGTTCTATGTTTTTTCTTTTTTTTTCTCTCTCTCTTTTTTTCTTCACTATTAATCTTTTTAAATACAGTTACTGCATTTTCAGAAAGCCACAAATATTCTGAAAAATATTTAATCAAAGTTATTTTCTGTGTACAAAGAACTGTTTTTGTTTCATAATCAGTCATAATATCTGAGGAACTAATAACAAGCTATCATTCAATATGTTTCTCTTTCTGACAAAGAGAACCAAGGTTAGTAACTTGATACATTTTTTTTTCTCTTCTTTTCTTTTATTTTAAATAATGACATTCTTTTTAGATTATGCATTGAGTAAGGGGTGGGGGAGGGCAGGGAGAGACGTGTAATGAAAATATGATAAATGGAATAATAACTTATTTATTCCTTGTAAAAAAGTATATATGCTGTTTAAATGATATTACTAATTATACTTCCTTGATTCTATTGCTTAAACTTGTTTACAAATAATCTGTCATGCTTTAATTAATAACAATTATAACTAATTAGTAGTAAATAATATGTTTCATATCCATCTTTATTAATATAAACAGCAAGTAATATTCCACTGTAGATACTTTTTATAGCTTCCTTTTTCATTTTTTTATCTTTTCTCTTACTCTCTTTTTATTTTCTACTCTCTTTTTTTATGCTCTCTCTCTCTATTTCCTTTCATATTTGTACATTCACATGCTTTTGATCATACTGATACAGTAAATAATAAGATTTGTATAAAAATTGAATAGGGGCATAAATAATTAGTTCTATTACATATTAATAACTGTGGGCTTAGTTTCACTTTCATAGAGGCTGTAATAACTTGTAAAATACATTGCGAAGGTTTTGCTCTGTTTAGCTTCATTTATATTGCTAAATGAATGTCAGTCACTTGTTTTTATCAAAATTCCCACCAGAATGTTAAGGGAGACAATTTGGGATGTGGGTTACCTCGTGAATCGTGTCCTCGAGTTGTTTTAAAAGCTTCAACACTCAGAATTCACACAGAGAAGCTGAATACAGTCAATTTGAACTTTGACCCCTGAATTCACGCTGACACATCGCAGATTCAAGAAGAACACTCTACCAGGAAGTAGAACTGCTGCAAATGCGACTCTGTGATGGAAAATGAACTCTATAACATTTAAATGTGAGTTATTTTTAATAACTACTTACTTATCCATGTTATAATTTATAAAATATGAAAGTTATAATGATTTTAAATGATTCAGTATCCCATAGTACGCAAATGTGATATGTTAGAAGGCATAGAAAGTGAAACATTTATACATATGTTTTTGAAAGTTTACTTGACTGCAACATATTAATGTATGTAAAAACCTATGATTTAAATATATACATTGCTATAATTCATTTGATTTATCTGACTGACAAGTAAAAATATCTTTATGACTCTATCTTAGAAGAAGTTGTCATGTGACATATTTTAAAGCAGCAGTTCAGATATATAAAATACAGATGGCTTTCTACACAATAATGCAAGTATATCTGAGACTTTACATAGTTATGCAGTATGATTTATAACCATTTCTATAAATATAATATTTTATTTTACTGGCAATAATAAGTATGAGAAAAAAGCTTTGATGCAAGTAATTTAAAGTCTTTTGGAAGCTGTTAACTGCATTTCTATGACAGAAAATAGGTACATCTTAACATATGTAATGTCTGAACTATAATAGCCTAAGTTATTGATTTTAAATGAACAGCAGAACTTATTTTTACAAACTTTGAATAAATTAATATGTAGATATACCCTTTTTCTTTTTTCTCTCTCTCCCTCTCTCACTTCTTTTATTTCTTTCTCTCTTCTTGGTTCCTAATATCAAGTTTATTTGAATACTATTTGATTATAAATGTATTATATTAAATAGATGTACATTGCAGTATGAATTGTTTTTAAAAGTTTCTATTTGTTTATATGATGCTGATTTATCAAATGTGTAGCTTTGTCTTACCAGATAATCTAATTGAAAGTTGTTAATTTAAGTTAATAATAACTAGTATTAAATTGATAAGGTGGCAGCTGAGGTACTGCTGCTTAGGGTAGGGGGTTAACTTGAGTAGTATGTGCTACTCTAAGTTGGAGTTTTTAACTCCAGGCTGGGTGCAAGGTTTAATCCTTACATTATCTTCTTTTGTTCACTGTTGTGTGTATATAGTTCTGACATCCACAATACATTTTGTAAGCTCATTGTCACTACAAACAAAATTGAATTTTATACAAAATCCCATAAGAGATTTAATAAATACAGCTATATTTAAAGGTACACCTAAAGGAGGAGGTATAACATTATTTATTTTGTTAATTGTTATTTTGATTATAAGTTTTTTATGTTTTAAAAATGCCAAATGACTTCTCTAAAAGGAATTTCTTTAAACATTAATGGACTGAATAACCCGTGTAAAAGGGCAAGCTTAATAAGATACATTAATTTACATAAGGCCAATTTAGTATTCCTTCAAGAAACACATCTCCTGAAAAAAGATATTGATAAATTAGCCACAAATAAATATGCAGTATTGGTTAGTTCAGAGCACACTCAGAAAAAAAGAGGAGTGGCTATTTTATGGAATAAAAGTATGCCCATTCCTAAAACTATTAAGTCTTATCAAGATGATAAAGGAATGTTTTGTATGATTACAATACAAATTAATGGAAAGACTTATACATTAATCAATGTATATTGGATGCCAGGAATTGGTATTATTACAGTGAAATGCCATCTTAATAAGATCATATCATTTTCTATAGGAGATATTATTTTGGCAGGTGACTTTAATTGTATCCTACATGAAAATGATACTACTACTATAGGAAAAAGGAAAATTACATCTAATGCAAAACATTTAAAGGATTTTGTTAATTCTTATCATTTAAATGATATTAATAATCAGATAGACTCAAAATCATTACCATACACCTTTTTTTCTAACAGATATAAAACTTATTCAAAAATAGAGTCTTTATTTCTAACCAGATGGTAACAGAATTAATTAACTCTAAAATCATTTCATGTCCTATATCTGATCATAATTCAATTGTTTTTGAGTTCATGATAAAAAATACTTACAATGTTCAGATCAAAAGGATACCAGCATACTTAACTCAACTAAAAGACTATAAAGAATATATACTTTCAGAAGTACAACATTTTTTAGACATAAATAATACTCCTGAAGTTTCCATTGTTTATGTTTGGGATGCTTTAAAATCATATCTATATGGACAAAGTATCAGATGGTATAAAAATAAAAGGAAATCTTGGGATAAGGAATTGTTAGATATTCAAAGTAAATTAGACTCTTATAAACATAATAATAAGAAAATATTATGGACAAGAAAGTCATTGAAGAAATAAACAAACTAAATGAGAAATACAACGAAATTTTAACCCATAAAGTTAAAATAACTTTAGAGAAATACAAGTTTTTGTCTTACTCAATAAGCCCCAAATACTTACATAGACTTAAAAACAAAACAAAAAGGTTGAATAAGCAAAATCATATCAAAGAAATTTTCTCTCTAAGGAAAAAGAAGAATGTTTCTAGTCTACCAGAAATATTAGATGAATTTAGAAATCACTTTCATAAAATTAATCATAATAACATTAACATGGAACCTAAAGATAAAATAAAGGAATTTATAACAACGAACATGAATAAAAAACTTAACAAACAACAGATTAAACTATTGGATAAAAGTATTTCATATACAGAGGTTGTTACACAAATAAACAAGCTTAAATCAAACAAAGCACCAGGTAATGATGGTATTACACCAGAGATATATAAAATTCTTTCTAAAAGTACATACTCATTAATACATAAGGTTTTTACTTTGGCCCAAAATGAACTAATACCCCCCCCCCCCATCTTGGCAATACACATTTATTTCGCCAATTTTAAAACCCAATAAAGACCCAACTAGATGTACTTCATATCGAACCATTTCATTACTTAATGTTGATTATAAAATGTTTATGAGTATTTTTGCTGATAGATTGAAGACAATCATCCCAGGCATTATAGATATAGATCAGACAGGCTTCATTGTAAATAGAAACACTTTTGATAATATAAGGAGGACTCTAACATTAATTGATTTTGCAAATAGGAGAAAGAAAGATTTAACACTTATTAGTCTTGATATAAGTTCAGCATTTGATTCAGTAAGTTGGGACTACTTGTTTACCTTACTGAAGTGCACAAACTTTTCAGATGCATTTGTAAATCTAATTGAGCATCTATACACAGGAGCATTGGCTTACATTAAGATAGGAACATATGTCTCACAAAAAATACCCATTTTTAAAGGTACAAAACAAGGGTGTCCACTCTCTCCATTATTATTCACTTTAATAATGGAGCCTTGGGCTAATCTGATCAGAAATAGTACTGATATAGAGGGATTTGAAATAGATGAAAATACAACATCTAAAATTCAACTTTTTGCAGATGATGTTCTAATTACATCAGCAGGATCTAATTCTTCTATGCAGTCTCTATTTGATAAAATGATTAATTTTAAAAGTATTTCTGGTTTAATATTCAATGAAGAAAAAACTAAAATACGACCTATATATACACGAAAAAATGTTCTCATTAGTAATTTTAGTAAATATGTACCCAATTCAGGTCAGATAACTTACCTAGGTATAATATTAACTAAAGATATTAAATCTATTATACATACTAATTATAATACCTGTCTTCTTAATATACAAAATCTTTTCAATACCTGGAATAATATGTTTTTTACTATGGAAGAGAGACTTACAATTATTAAAATGATAATATTCCCCAAGATATTATACTTAATACAATCAATAATACTCCCACCTACAAAAATAATTATCAAGAAATTGAATACACTAATGTTAAATTTCCTATGGGCACCTAATAGACCTAGGATTGCATTAAAGAAACATACTAATAGCTGGTCTCAAGGGGGTATTTCTTTTCCAGACTTTAACTTATATACTATCTCTTCTATTATAAAAGTTATTACTTTGTTAATAGATCAGTCATATGTTGCAAAATGGAAAGATTACTGGGAACTAATTAGTATTCACTTCATGAAAATCTCCTTAACACATAAAAATATGATTGTAAATAACTCCATGCTATGGTTACTAAAAGAATTTTGTACTTCATCTATTACACCAAAATATATAGTTAGTTACCCATTAAACATTATTATTAGTTATCGTAATTTTATATTCATGCATCCTAAATATAAGGAATGGAACTTTATTATATTCCCTATAATGTATACACGAGGTATGCTTTTGTCATCCACTTCTGAAAGAACTCATTTAGCTACAGATAATGATCTAAAGTACTGGTATCAGTTGCTATCTGATAATAAAGTTAAAAATCTAGACTTCTTAAAACAAGAATTTGATCTGAGAGAAACTTGTTGGTTAGAAGTTCAGACCTTTAGACAACATCTCATTAATAAAATTGATTTAATGTCTATAACAGTTAAAGAATCTATTCCAACATTGATTGATTACTTGATATTAAATTTACAACATAAAGTTTCTGATAAAGGTAAGCTTTCATACATACATAAAATTATCAGAGAAGAAACTTTTTACAGTGTAGATACCTACTGGAATTATTTCACTTCTATTTATGGTGACTCACCAAATCAACAAGATAAACAATATATATTGGAATCTGCCTATAAAACTACTTCTTCCATTGTCTGGAGACTTTTTACATGGAAATTTTACATAGATCCTTTTATACACCTTTGATGATGAATAAAATAAATAATAAAGATAATCTATGTAAAAGATGTAATGTATAAATTAATGCTGACTGGGCTCATATGTTTTATGACTGTATAAAATTGAAAGAATATTGGAAGTCAATCAATGATTTTTTGCAGGCTCTTTTTACAGATAATTTCATTATTTCTAAATCTCTTATATTATTCAACACTCCTGTACCTCAAAGTGTTAAAAAGGTTAAGCTTCCCTTGTTATGGTCTATTCTAGCAGTGGCTAGAAAAATAATAACCAGAAATTGGATTTCAGATACATCTCCTTCGTTCAATGAATTTAAAAATGTTATGACTATAGTGTGCCATATGGAATTTATGACAATAAAATCAAGAACTACTAGAAAAACATCTTATTATATTATATGGGATACTCTACAAAACTTGTTAAAAAAATCTTAACTTTACTAGCATGGTATTTTAGTTTAATTAATTGATTTGATTGTAGTGGATGTCTTTGTAAATACTTTGGTTATTTTATTGAATGTTATAATCATATCTATTTCAATTACTTGTATAAAATTGTTATGATATTTCTCTTGTATGTTAAAAACAATAAACTTGTTTTAAAAAAAAAGAAAAAACAACACTGGTCTGCAGCACAGCATGTTTGCTTCATGTATACACTCTCTATATGACTCTGTTAACCCTATATTTGGCATGATGGTCTTATAGGTCTAGTGCAGAGGTAATGGAGTTGTGGGATACTAACATTCAAACACAAATTGAAGAACACATAATGTTAAACAAAATTAAAATATAACCAGAACAGCAGTTTTTTTATTAATATTTGAACTTGTATAAAACTAAAATGCAGTTTTTGTTTGTAAAAATAAAATTAACTGCCACACTAATATTAAATAAATATAAACAGAACAAAACTGATTTATATTAATATTTGAACTTGTATAAAACTTTGATATAAAACTTAAAAGCAATTTTCTTTTATAAAAGTAACTGCTGCTACACTCATATAAAATTAAAATAAATATAATTTGTATAAAAAAATCAAATTAATTCCAACTAGTAAACCAGTATAAAATTTAAATAAATAAAAGTTAAATAAGGTCTAACTATGAAACTGATATAAAATAAAACTAAAATAAATACAAATCTAAATTTTTATAAGAAATAGCATCAGATAAGCTCTGTCCCTAAGTAACTATTAAAGTATTATAAAGCTGAAATACAATTTTTTTTTTAAAAACAGCAACAAATAACTTTAACCTACTAATTAATGAACTAATCTAATATTAATATTAACATCACATAAGTTTTAACTACTAAAGTAATTATCTACGGACTAAACTACTTCCACTTTACATTCTTCTGTCATGATGGCCTCTGGGTCTGGTAGTGCTTCCTGGAGGGCACGTTCTCCATTGTAAACTGCACTTTCCCTTTTTGCTGCCTGTAGAACAGGTGGTAGGGCTTTCATAGAAAAGCAGTCATCGTCCTCATTCATTTTGATTGACAGCAATGAATTAAGTGTTTGGACATTTAATGACTGCCTCAGCTTAATTTTTCTCACCATGCTGAATATTCGCTCAGGTTCACTATTTGAATGTGGCAAACAAAGAAGTGTTAATATGAGCTTCTTAAAGAGAGGCATTCCTTTCACTTCAGGGTTTTGTAGGACTGTTGACAAGTACCTGAGGAAACATGTATCTGTTTCAGACTCCTGGTAAATGGCAAATTCATCCTTAAGTTGACTACATACTTGCCATGACTTGTAAACTCCTAGATGGGTTGTCATGCTCATTACAACTGCATTTTCAAGATTTAATTTCAAAGAAGGATTCAATAAACTGCCAATATTTTGCAGTATGGTGCCACCAACAGGCAATTGCTTTTCCATTTTCAGAAGGACTGCAACCAGGGTTGCCAGATGTCCCTATATGGACGAGACTGTCCTGGGATCAGCAGCCTGATCCCAAGTCCCGCACTGCCGGTTTAAATCCCAGGCAGCCTCTGCTTTGTTTTTTTGATTGGCCCGTATAACGGCATACGGGCCAATCAAAAATCACTAAACATGAAGCTACCGGTATACGGGCCAATCAAAAAATTGCAAAACAGAAGTAGCTCCGTGTTTAGCGATTTTTGATTGGCCTGTATACTGGTATACGGGCCAATCAAAAAATTGCAAAACAAAGCTACTTCTGTTTAATACGGAACTGGGATGTCTTGCATTAAACAGAAGTAGCTCCATGTTTATTTATTAAAAAAAAATAAACACAGAGCCACTGTTGTTTAATGCAGAACTCTGATGTTCCACATTAAAGACCTAGCATGGAAGACCTTTTTTTTTTTTTCTTCATTTGCTGTGAAAGACTGTTTTTGTCCCTACCTAGCCAGTCAGAAATCTGGCAACCCTGACTGCAACATAAAATGCATTTACTTTGTTATACAAGGAATGCTCAATTACAGTACCAACAATGTCATCACCATTTTCATCCAAATATTTTGCAACATCAAGTCCCACATGAACATGCTGCAAAATATTATTGTCATCCTCAAGAAAAGAATTACTGGTGGTACAGATATTACCTATAAATTCTATAGTGGCACATGGCTTCAGTAACCTGCTTGCATACACCTGCAGGAGTTTTGCAATAATCACTGTACAGACTTAAAAGTTGACAGCTTCTGGCCTGCAATTCCACATTGAACTTAAGGAGAGACTCCATAGCATACTTTAGGAAAAGGAATACCAGTTATATCTCATGACTATTAAGCCTTACTGTTATGAGGTCTATTCTAGCTGGCTGGGGCTCATATGATTGGACATATGACAAAAGTGCAGGCCACAGGTTCAGTATTTGCTTTACAACTTTATGAAGACTCAGCCAATGATTGGAGGATATGTTGGATAACTACAAGTGGCTCAGTATCAACAAATAATGCAAATTCATTTAGTTTCTGTTGCTTCTGTGCACTATGTGAAAAGTGATTAGAAATGTCTAGTATTAAGTCTTCTACAGGTGATTTTATTGCTTTCAAACCTGATTTCATGCAAAGGTCTGCTATATGTTACAGACACCCATACTAAAGAGATCAGAACTGAGAGCCTTTAATTGTGACAGCAGAGTATTGTGTTTACCAGCCATGACTGCAACATTTTCTGATGAGTATGCAGCCATATTACTTGTTGGAATATTGAGTCTTTAAAGACTTTCCATAAGGCAGTCATATATTACTTCACCTGTACCTGTCACGCAAACAGGCATGTTTAAGAACTGAACAACATTTCCACATTTTGCCTGGTCAAAATAATCTAGCTAGAATCACAAGGAGTTTATTATCCTCCATATCAGTGCTCTGGTGTAAATAAATGCAATAAGACTGCTTTCAACAAACTTCTGCTGCATTTTCCTGCTATTTTTTATCCATGACATCATGTGCAATGCATGCAGACTTACTGGCACCGCGCACTTATCCTCTTCAGGACTTCAAGATCACTTAAGTGTGCTTTTTTCATGTATTTCAGCAGATGATCCACAGCACTAAAGGGTAGGTTGTACTCTATAATTAAAGCAACAAATCTCACTTGCTATTAACACTTTCTGAGCTGTACTTGTGTGTCTTTCTTCCCTTCCAGATGTAACCTGCTTTGCATTTCTCTTGTGTTTCTCTGTATCCATATGCCTGTGCAGATCATGATGTCCTCCATGGCTAATATTAATGTTACAGTAATGGACTTTACAAAAGGCATACCCTAGCTCAAGCTTGCTTTCATTTAGCCAGTCAGATAACATTTTCCAAGCTGCTTGCAATAAAGACAGTCTTTTTTTTGTCGACATGACCTGTTAAAAAAAAAAACTCCTCTAAGCATGAAGGCATCAATTTATATTAAAAATCATTTTACTACTACTAATAAAGAGTCTCTGCCTCTGATTGCTCTGCATGGATGATTACTGGGTCCTCAGTTGCACTGCTTGTGATTGATGCTGCTGCTGCAGGTACAATTTGAAATGAAGACATACTTTTTCCTTGATCTGACCTATTTATAAAATGCAAGAAAAACAAAAACTGCCTCTTCTAACTATGACAACAGAAATTATACTGAAAGCCACATATTACTAACAGACATAAAAAGGTTGTATTACCTTTTTCACCTTTAGCCATCTCTGGTTGTCCCTTAAAATGTGTGATGAGGATTGCTGTGCCTTTTTTGTACTACTTGAGCCTTGTGCTACAGGTGCAGCAGGTGTGGCAGCCGTACTTTGTGAACTCCTGTAAAATCAGACTCTCTCAGCAATCATCAAACCACCTAAATCAACAGAGAATACCACAAGCCCCCAAACCCCTATACTTAAACTCTGAGAGAAACTTAGTTTTGATAAATCCATACTTAATGGCACACTTAAACAATGTGACTGGGAACCCCTCAAATATCTGCCTTTAGATGATGCAGTCAGTCACTTCAATAAATGCTTCTTGACCATATTTAACCAACGGGCTTTACTGAGACATAAAAGAGTGAAAATAAATTCTGCCCCATGGCCAACCTGTAAACACTAAATAACTTGTGAAAGTTAGAGACAAAGTCTGGACAAAATTGTACAAAACTAACACCAAATCCTACCCAGATAGATATCGGTACCTAAGAAACTAAATAAAGGCACAAGTTCATAGATTCATAGGTTCATAGGTGTGTACTAGGCTAATGGCCCTGGAGCCTTTACAAGCCTAGCCCATAGGATTACCCTGGCATCGTGCCACTCAACCTTAGTTCATAGTGCCTCTGCTGAGTAGAGCCACTGGAGTGAACCCCACAGTGAATTTTCTATTTCCCATCCACTCATCAAAATTTCTCTTGAAGAGGGCCATTGAGGTGCTCTGCTTGACATGTATGAGAAGTCTATTCCATAGCATGGGCAGTCTCTGGGTTATGAACCTGTCCCTCCAGCATGTTCTGTTGATTGTGGTAATGAGGTTGAGGTCTCTGGAGCATGTGGTGCGGAAGGATTGGGATTTCTTTAAATGTAGCATTTCTAACAGAGCTGGGTCAGACATGGCTTTGTAAGTCAAGCAGAGATCGCCTCTAAGTAGGCTATATGAGACAGAGAATAGTTGGAGTTTTTTTGAGTCTGTCCATATAGGATAAGTGTTTAAGGCCTAGGATCCTCTTTGTGAGGTACTTTTGCGGCCCCTCCAGTTGTTGCAGGTGTCTAGTGAGATACATGCCAAATAAGGCGTTGTACTCGATGATTGGCCTAATGATGGAAGAATAGAAGGAGACAATGACCTCTTTCTTCCTGGATGCAAAACCCTTAGTAATGAGATGTGCCACATAGAAGGACTTTCTGACCACAGTGGCAATGTGGTGGTCAAAAGAGAGGTTGCTGTCAACCTGTGTTCCCAGATCTCTTATAACGCCTTCTCTGTTCAGTGGGCTACCATTGATGTGGTAATTCAAGGGAACCAGGATGAAGACACATTTTTTGGCATTGAGCTTAAGGCCATGGTTCTGACACCTGTTGTTGGTCTAATTGAGGCCTTTCTGTAGGATGTCAGCATCAATTGGAAGTTAATAATAGCTCCTAACTTGCAATCATCTGCAAACTTTGTCAGCCAGCATCCCTTTGTGTTGGCCTAGACTTCAGAGAAGTAGATACCAAACAGGAGAGGACCCAGGACCGACCCCTGTGGGACTCCACTCATGACTGGTTGGCAGTCTGACTTGGAGTCAGCTACTTATACACTGTGGGTTCTATCTGTGAGCCAGTTTGCAACCCACCTAGTGATATAGGGGTTGATGCCTAGCTTAGTAAGTTTTTCAATGATTCCTGAGTGGACTCTCCAGCTGACACAAGCATCCTCCAAAAGGGCCTCATAGAAACAGACAACTGGTGCCAGAGCCATGGCCTCAAGCTAAACACCAAAAAGTGTATAGTCATCCCCTTTGGCAAAAACAAAGTGCCCACAAATTACCACATAGGTGATAATCCATTAAGTACAGAAGAAGTAATTAGGAACCTGGGGACCCAAGTTGATAGCAATCTCTCATTTGACAACCACGTGGCCAAAGTGGTTAGAAAAACATTTTATATAGCCCACCTAATCATGAAGGGATTCACATCTAGATCAGGGGAGGTCATCGTGCCTCTTTACTCATCCCTCATCAGGCCCATAGTTGAGCACAATGGCCCTTTTGGGATGTACCTTACCAGACACCTGCAGCAACTGGAAAGACCCCAAAAGTACTTCACCAAGAGGATCAAAGGGCTCAAACAGATGCCATATGCTGCCTGGTTAAAGAAACTCCAGCTCTACTCAGTGGCATACCGCCTGCTCAGAGGCGATCTGTGCCTGACATATAAAGCCGCGTCCAACCCAGAATTAATGGACATGCTGCACCTCAGAAAATCCAAATCCCATTGAGCTACGTGCTCAAGAGACTTGAACCTCAGCACTGAAATAAATAGGACATGCTGGAGGGAGAGATTCATAACCCAGAGGCTCCTTTCACTGTGGAATAAAATCCCAGTCCAGGTTAGGCAGAGTCCCTCATTGACTCTCTTCAAGAGGGAATCTTGATGAGTGGATGGGAGATCGTAGGTTTACCCTGGGTATCACTTCTGTGTCACTGTTAGAAAGAGGCACAGTATACTAACCTCGAAAAAGGGCATACCGAAATTAATTTAAAATGGGTGGCGAAAGCCAAACACACTCTGGCTAGGCTTATAAATGCCCTAGGGCAGATAGCCTAGTATGAACCTATGAACCTATGAACCTAAATCAACAGAGAATACCACAAGCCCCCAAACCCCTATACTTAAACTCAGAGAGAAACTTAGTTTTGATAAATCCATACTTAATAGCGCACTTAAACAATGTGACTGGGAACCCCTCAAATATCTGCCTTTAGATGATGCAGTCAGTCACTTCAATAAATGCTTCTTGACCATATTTAACCAACAGGCTTTACTGAGACATAAAAGAGTGAAAATAAATGCTGCCCCATGGCCAACCTGTAAACACTAAATAACTTGTGAAAGTTAGAGACAAAGTCTGGACAAAATTGTACAAAACTAACACCAAATCCTACCCAGATAGATATCGGTACCTAAGAAACTAAATAAAGGCACATGTTCATAGATTCATAGGTTCATAGGTGTGTACTAGGCTAATGACCCTTAAGCCTTTACAAGCCTAGCCCATAGGATTACCCCGGCATCGTGCCACTCAACCTTAGTTCATAGTGCCTCTGCTGATTAGAGTGACTGGAGTGATCCCCATGGTGAATTTTCTATTTCCCATCCACTCATAAAAATTTCTCTTGAAGAGGGCCAGTGAGGTGCTCTGCTTGACATGTATGAGAAGTCTATTCCATAGCATGGGCAGTCTCTGGGTTATGAACCTGTCCCTCCAGCATGTTCTGTTGATTGTGGTAATGAGGTTGAGGTCTCTGGAGCATGTGGTGCGGAAGGATTGGGATTTCTTTAAATGTAGCATTTCTAACAGAGCTGGGTCAGACATGGCTTTGTAAGTCAAGCAGAGATCGCCTCTAAGTAGGCAATATGAGACAGAATAGTTGGAGTTTTTTTTGTCTGTCCATATAGGACAAGTTTTTAAGGCCTAGGATCCTCTTTGTGAGGTACTTTTGTGGCCCCTCCAGTTGTTGCAAGTGTCTAGTGAGATACATGCCAAATAAGGCGTTGTACTCGATGATTGGCCTAATGATGGAAGAATAGAAGGAGACAATGACCTCTTTCTTCCTGGATGCAAAACCCTTAGTAATGAGATGTGCCACATAGAAGGACTTTCTGACCACAGTGGCAATGTGGTGGTCAAAAGAGAGGTTGCTGTCAACCTGTGTTCCCAGATCTCTTATAACGCCTTCTCTTTTCAGTGGGCTACCATTGATGTGGTAATTCAAGGGAACCAGGATGAAGACACATTTTTTGGCATTGAGCTTAAGGCCATGGTTCTGACACTAGTCGTTGGTCTAATTGAGGTCTTTCTGTAGGATGTCAGCATCAATTGGGAAGTTAATATAGCTCCCAACTTGCAATCATCTGCAAACTTTGTCAGCCAGCATCCCTTTGTGTTGGCCTGGACTTCAGAGAATTAGATACCAAACAGGAGAGGACCCAGGACCGACCCCTGTGAGACTCCACTCATGACTGGTTGGCAGTCTGACTTGGAGTCAGCTACTTATACACTGTGGGTTCTATCTGTGAGCCAGTTTGCAACCCACCTAGTGATATAGGGGTTGATGCCTAGCTTAGTAAGTTTTTCAATGATTCTTGAGTGGGGAATGGTATCAAAGGCCTTGGCCAGATCAAGGTAGGCTGTATGAACCACCTTACCTTCATCTACTGCTCTGGTGACTGACTCAAAGAAGTCAATCAAGTTTAGCAGGCATGATCTCCCTTCACAAAACCAAACTGTGTAGGATCTAGAGTTTGGAGATTCCCTATATCCTTGTTTATTAGATCCATGATGACACGTTCCATAGGATTGCATATCAGACTCATCAGGCTAATGGGGCGATAGTTCCTGGGGTCTGTAGTCACTCCTCCTTTGTGGAGAGGGGTGACTGTAGCAGTGCACCATTCGGTAGGGACAAAGCCTGAGGTGAGTCTGTGATTGAACAGGGCACACAAGTGAGGTGCCAGTTCACTCTGTAGTTCATGTAGAACACAGCCAGGGATACTGTCATGTCCCATAGAAGCTGTATTCTTGGCCTTGGACAGTGCTGTTTTAACCTGTGCAACAGTAATACTGGGTGCCTGGCAATCTACTGGTATTATGACTGGTCCTTTGGGGGGAGAGGGATAAAGTTAGCACTGAATCTGTTTGCCAGTATATTTGCAATATCTGTTGGCTCGGTATAGGATATACCATTGTACAGTAGCTCAGAGTAAATCTGGGTATTGCCATGGAGATTCTTCACATAACTATAGAAGGCCTTGTGGTTGTCTTTACTATCTGCTGCAATTCTGTTTTCATAGCTAGCTTTAGAGGATTTGATGAGGGATCTCAACCTTTTGCTGAGGCTGATAAGGGAGTTTTTCTAGTCTTGGGACTTCACCTTATTCTGCATCAGTTTCCTGCTTCTGTTGTAGAGTTGGTTTATGGCAGGGGACCACCTTTATTTTGAAGAGAGCATCTTAGTTCTACTGCGTATGGCAAGATCCATGCATTTGTGTACATGCTCGTACAGTGCATTGGTGTATGATATGGCAGTCATGCAACTATTCTCCATTTACATGGGTGCCGTGAAGTTAGCCACCTCTGTTTTTAGAATCCCAAAGGTAGCTTTGGAGAAGTTTTTCATGGTGGTTACCTTTGTTGGGGGGTGGGAGGGATGTGGATTTCCAAGGTGATTAGCTTGTGATTGGATCTAACCAGGGAGGAGTTGACTATTGGTGTACAGCACCAGTCACCCATGTTAGTAATGACCAGGTCAAGGATGTTGCTACCTCTAGTGGGACTAAGAATGAGTTGGTCCAGGGCATTGCAATTAATGAATTCCAGAAAGCGTTGGGCAAGTGTATTGGTACATGAGTAGTTTTCCCAGTGAATGGAGGGGTAGGTGAAGTCGCCCAGTATGAGAGTGTTAGGTTGGAGCCTAATATTTTCCAGGGTGCTTAGGAATGTGGATGATAAAAAGAACTTCTCCACAAGCCAGACCACATATACAATCCCCCTCAAAAAAGAAAAAGATTTTGGCAAAGTTTAAACATCTTGTAGAAAACTGATTAAATAAACATCTATTTCTCTTAAACCCCAACAAAACCAAACTCATCTAGTCCTTCTTAAAAACAAATCAAAACACCAACCTTATTAACATTATCTCCTCAAACAACAAAAACAATTTAAAAATGTCAACAACAAAAAATTTCTAGGAGTTATAATTGATGACAAGTTAAAAGTCGATCCACCCATTGACACTACAGTCAAAAACACAGACTGCAAACTAGGTACCTGCTAAGTGATCATAGTAAAAAAAATAGCTGTCAACTCCCTTATCCTTCCTACCATCCTATATGCCTCAATAATATTAACAAATATCAAATCTTCTACCAAACACAAACTAGAAAGCACCTACAACAAAATAGCAAATTAACCTGCAGCCTCCCAAACTGCTTCCATCAATAAACATGGTTCAGTATCCTTAACTGGCTTAAAATGCATCAACGTATCACCCTTTCCAAGCTATTGCCAGTGCACAAAATAATTCACTATACACTTAAAACACCCTCACTGTGAAATCTCATCCTCAGAACTTAAACTAACTTTTGCTAATAAATCTAATAATTATTATGGTGACTTGTTATTCTCTGTTGCCATCATCTATGCATGGAACAAACTTTCTAACCACATCAGGCTCTAAAATAACCAATAACAATTCAAATATATACCGTAAAATATCACCTGGCAACTAGTATACTACGCAACCGTACCATACCAACAGTCTGATGTATGTAATCCTAACTATGTCCACAATGGATATTATAAAAATGTATTAATATAGTACTTTTGATTCTACTTACAATATCATGAAAACATATATTCCTTAATCTGTTTTACTTTGTAAATGATATTTGTTGACTGTTTTTATTTTAAATTGTTGAAAATGTACTTCTAGCCTTATTTCAAAACTTTCCTTCCCAGGCCTCCACTGAAAATGAGCATTTCAGTTCCCAGGTAGACTTTTCTGGTAAACAAAAGCAAATAAATAAGTAAATAAATACAACATTGGGTGTGAATATGCTTTCTGAAACCAGCCATGAAAAATATCCGGAAACTTGATTTGAACCCTGCATTATGTAGGTTCTTTCTCTAAGTACACTTCATTTATACCTTGGGTCATAGCTAGTTAAGAGGTAGAATTATTCACTCTGTACTGTCTAGACTGCTGATGTAAGTGCACTGGCACCTGTCTCAATTGCAATAGAGATGGCATTTCAAATTAAATTTTTTTACTGATGACATTCCAAATTACATTTTTTTAGTTTTAACCTTAGGAAGTGAACTGTTGCTTACTGATAGAGAACACTGCTAGTCAAGAGCTCATAAAGCCAAACTGCAAGCAAAGTTTGCAGAGAAAAATATATGAAGTTATGGCAACATAGGTTCATAGGTTCATAGGTTGGTACTAGGCTATCAGCCCTAGGGCTATACAAGCCTAGCCATAACAATTCCCTGGATATTTCTTCCTACAATATTTACTTCCCTGGACCCCTGTCTAGTAGGGTGACTGACGTGATCCCTGGGGTGAATTTCCTATCTCCCATCCAATCGTCAAAGTTCCTTTTGAAGACAGCCAAGGAGGCACTCTGCTTGACATGTATGGGTAGTCTATTCCAGAGTATGGGGAGTTTCTGGGTCAGGAATCTATCTCTCCAGCATGTTTTGTTCATTGTGATGACAAGGTTTAGATCCCTGGAGCGTGTGGCTCTGAGGGATTGGGATGTCTTTAAGTGGAGCATGTCCAACAGCTCAGGGTTTGACATGGCCTTGTATGTTAAGCAGAGATTGCATCTGAGTAGACAATATGCCACAGAGTATAGCTGGAGTTTTTTTAAGACGGTCAGCATAGGGCATCTGCTTTAGGCCTGTGATTCTTTTAGTGAGGCATTTATGCAGCCTTTCCAACTGTTGCAGATGTCTTGTGAGGTACATACCAAACTGGCCGTTGTACTCTATAATGGAGCATTATGAAGCATTTCTTTAAAAGGTAAATTTCTGATGTTACCTCCACTTTGTTGTTTTTCACCATGAACATATGCTACTTAAACATCAGTAAGCTCACACAAACAACACCCTCTATGGATATGAACCATCAAACCAGAGAATTAACAGCATACAATTGAGATTACAATCAATATTTGCCATAAACACAGACATATGAGTGGAAGATGATAAAGTAGATTACAGATAAGAGGATGTGAAACCATATCAATTCATATCAAAACTGTAACAGAAGCAAGCTATGAAACTTGTGATTTGCAATTTGCTAGTAGATGTGTGGATGAATGTGATTTTAGCAACAGTTAAAATATTTCTTCACATACTATAAGCAAATCTTTGCAACACTGCAGCTTTTTCCTCTCTTTATTTTGTGAGCAGTATCTCCTTATCTATGATTTTCTAATAACAATGATGTCTCCTTTGCATTGCTATTGATATGTGTTTCAATAAGTAAAGTACATCCTTAGAATTGCAGAAGAATTGTTAGTCAAATGCACAAAGTCTAGTCATAAACAATTCAAAATGTTAGAAATCGTGTTCTCCTAACTCATTCAATGTAATTACAGAATTTAGTGTTAAGTCTCTTCTCTCTGTCATGCCATCAATAAGTGTACTTCAAACAGGACAGATGGTGAACACTGATTATGACTGCAAGCAGAGTAATCATTCACACTTGCAAGCCCTTAGCAAGTGTCTGTTCTCAGTGCTCATCCTTGCAGAGGTATGGCATGTGCATGCAATCATGTAGTTCCTTACACCATGTTTATATTTCCTGCACTTAGTGCAGATTTTCAAATTCATTAATGCTAATGAGTTCACATCTCATTTACATATTCACTGTGCTTAGAGTGCTGAATCTGCATTATATCAAGGTAATCATGCAAGCAAGGAAATTGTATTGTGGTACAGGAGACTGTTTGTATCCAGAGAGCTGCATGCCGCTATTTGCTTACAAGACCTGTTTCAAAATGTTAAAACTGACTTGATACCAAGTTAAGTTCCTGTTTTTTATAAAATGCTGTATTTCAACATTACTGATGTATTGCATTTCACAATACACCCATAGCTTCACTGGTTGAATTGTTTGTCCCTTGCTGGTGGCATAGGCATGTATATATGATATTATTTTCACAACAAATGTTTGTGAAGAGTGTAAGATGACATTATGGAAACTTTTATATGCCCATCTGGCCAGTTATTACAGAAAAGTGTTGTATCACTTACTAGCAAGGTCATGGGTTTGACATTTGTAGCCTACAAAATGCATTAAGCATATGATATATAACTGACCACCCTCCACACAAGTGGACATCCAAGAATGGTTTTAGCTATTTGCAATGTAAACATGTACATTGCTTTGGATAATGCTGCAATGTACTACACAATTAAACACCTGTTGTCCTGCTTTCATAATATCCAAAGCAAGCTTCTTATTTGCATATTAGTTTCCATATCAGTCAACATACTGATCATTAGGAAAAATAAATGGCCAATGTGGTGAAGTTCAGCCCTATTAGCTTCAGACAGAAAAGGATGAGTTTGCATGTTTGGTTCTTTAGGTCCTCTGTAAAGAGGATGCATGAAAGCAAGAGTCCTTTATGCAAACTTAAATGATCTTCTGGAATTTCTGCTGTCTTCCCTTGAAGTACTATAATATAAAAAGTACATGAAACTAATAGGGGCAGAGGCTGAGAAATCACTACAGAAGGCAACACAGCACACTCCTGGAATATATCTAAATGCTTGAGGTGAGAACTGTTCCTTCACTGCAATTTCCTGAATATGAAGCATACATAAATAATTTAACATTATTTTTCATGTTTGTATTTATTATTTTCTTTTCTTTATTTCTTCTTCCCACCACTTCTGACTTCAGGCACCACTATGCCTGTACCCTATTGTCCTAGCAACTCCCAAACCTTGGCAGGCTCTCTGGTTTGACCTGCACTGGTAGGGTCTCCCTGATGAGAAAGCACCTTTGCATGAATCACAGTTGTTTTTGATGCACTTTAGGGGTTGTACTTGCCATCACTGCAGAGTAGGATAAGTCAAGCAAAATGCTGTCATAGGAACAAAGGAACATACTTGGCAAGAGATCATGGGGACTGTAAGATGCCTAGCCATATACACTTTTAAACAGACTAATTTAAAACTTCTTGCACCCCCTTTTCATGAACTTAGTAGTGCTCAATTACCAAATCGAGCAGGGCTGTATATAATAATCCAGGTGTATTTTTCTATTTACCAATCCAGTTATCAAGACTAACCTTAAAGGTAGTTAAAAGTAGTACTTTCTTTGATATGTAGTGGTAACTTATTCCATAGGCTAACAATACATTGACTTGTGAACCTATCTCTCCAGCAACTCTTGTTTATTTGTTAGTATAAATGTAAGTCCTTAGTATGGGTATTCATTGAGCCACTGGTTTTGAGAGGAAATAGGAGGTTAAATAGGATTAAGTCTTTCATGGCTCAAAAAGTGAGACACAGGTCACCTCAAAACAATCTGTAGGCTATTGAATATAATTAGAGTCATGCTAATATAACAGGGCAGTGAAATGATTTAAGACTTTTAATTTTCTTGGTTAGAAACTTTGTGGCCTTTCCAGTTGAGTGATATGCTTGGATTTATACACACTAAAGGGGGCATTGTATTCAATGATGGGTCTGACAGGTGTAGAATATAGTGGTGGGATGACTTCTTTGGATCTAGAAGATATTCCCTTGGAAATTAACTGGGCTAGATAAAAGGAATTCCTGACTAGTGGAAACATGATGATAAAATGAGAGAAAGCTATCCATGTGAATACACGGGTCTCCTATGACTACATCCGTCTGAAGAGGAGTACCATTTGTAACAAATGAGGTGGGAACAATCTTTCTGTAAAAACTACTATGCTGCTCTTTTTTTCATTTAGTTTGAGACCATTTTTGATACACTGTGTATGTGCATATTCCAGCCCTTATTGGAGCTGTTTTGTATTAGTGGGTGAGCGGATAAAAGTGCTTAGTTTGCAGTCATCAGCAAACTGTGTCAATCACACTTCTAGGTTATTGGCTTGGGTGTCTGCAAAATAAATGCCAAACAGAACTGAGTCCAAGACTGATCCCTGTGGCACCCTCTAGTTACAAATTTATATTCAGACAGAGAACCAGCAACATTCACAACTTGGGATCTGTTGGATAGCCAATTTACAATCCTGTGGTTAATGTACTGGTTTACATTATATTTGCCTAATTTTTCAATAAAACCAGCATAAGGAGATAGTGTCAAAAGCCTTGGACAGATTGAGATAAGCAATGTGTACAGAATGACTACTGTACATAGCCCCTGTAACCTTTTCAAAGAAGTGCACTAAATTCAGGAGACAGAACCTGCCCTTCACAAAACAAAACTGACTGAAATCTAGATCAGTTAAGGCGCATATGTCTGCATAAATAAGTTCTGATACGATACATTCCATGGCTTTGCATATGAGGCTGGTAAGGCTGATTAGTCTATAATTACCTGGGTTATGAAGGGGAGTCACAGTGACTGTTCTCCTGGAATCAGGAATAAACCATGTAGCTTAGCTGAGTTTGAAGTTTCAGCAGAGGCTTAGATAGTACATTCTTGGCACTAATGACAATGCAGCTTGGTATGTTGTCTGGTCCCATAGAAGTATTATTTTTAACCCTTAACAGGGATTCTAAGACTTGTTCCAATGTGATCACAGGAAAAACTAAATTCTCAGGGATAGATGAGATAATCAGTGGGGGTAGGAGGGGTAAAATTAGCACTAAATCTGTCTGCTAGTATATTAGCTATATCTTTGGGCTCAGAATGGGTGATATTATTATAGAAGAGCTGGTGAATGCTTTTTCTTGACCTAAGCTCCACTGACATATCTCCACCCTCATACTGATGACTATCTTATATATATGCTAGGCCAGCCATGAGGTGTAGCTTGAGGATATTTTTGCCTTACTGCAGTGACCATGCTTCCTCAAATACCCTTCTTACCACAGCAGGATGATCTTTCTCTGAACCCTTTTTCTCAGGGTTGGCATTTCTATTGTTCCTACCATACTGTCCAGCTTCCTGAACCACTAACCAACTTGGATCATCTGGGCTATGATCAGGACTGTATTTCTCTATGCCACTGACATGGCTCTTTTTTGTAATTTTAAAAAGTAATAGCACAATATAAAACACATTGGTAAACGGGCTAATCATTTTGACTGGATGCAATATTTTTTTTCTTTTTGCAGTTTGCTTATACCAGCACTGATAAAAAATTTAAATTGTAACAAAGTTAAAATGCAATAGTTATGGATCTTAGGGTAAGGGTTAAAAGGTGTTAAGGTAAGTCTATGGTAATAAAGTTAGGGTTAATAAGGGGTTGTGGTAAGTGTTTGTGACCTTAGGGTTAGTGTTGGTTAGGTGTATGTATGTAGAAGTAGGTGTATAAGGTTTAGTGTGTGTTAGAAGTAGGTTTTTGTAAGTTATTTATTTTGTTTTATTTTGTTTCAGGTAAGTAGAATTAATAAGGTTAGTAGTATAGTTGGGGTGGTTAGGTGCAGGTTAAGGTAAATGTATAGACAGTAATAGTATAACTGTAGTTTAGTGTAAAGTAGGGTTTTTGGGTTTTAGTTTAGTGTATATTATTTTGTTTGGGTAGGTAGTATGTAGCACGCGGTGGGGTTGGACAACTATGACAGTTCAAGATTTTGAATTTCATAGTTTAGGGTGTTCGGTGTATTCGCAGTTCAGGTAATGTGTAGATGATTCCATATTCACTGTTTAGGACTGTGAAGCCATGGGCATGTGAGTGAGCATGTGAAAGTGTGTGTTTTTGTCTGTGTACACTGTAAATGTGTGTGTGTGTGTGTGTGTGTGTGTGTGTGTGTGTGTGTGTGTGTGTGTGTGTGTGTGTGTGTGTGTGTGTATATATACAGATGTATGCATGCATGTTGTGTGTGAGTGCCTCTGCTTTGCAAGTGTAATCATGTGAGTGAGCATGTGAAAGAACTAACCAAAAGCTTCTACAACTACAACAGCTAGCTGTTCTGCTAGGCCAACCCCAAAATTGTTTTGTTTTTGTGTGAAGACTCCTAGGAAGATCTTGGTTGAGTCTTAATTAGTGTTTTAAGCACTATGCCAAAAATAAAAAAAAATATAAACCAGAAAAAAGAAAATCATATCATTTCAGATAAATGAAAAAAAAATGAAATGTATGGAGACATTAAACATGGAATGAATTGATTACGTGAACTATGATAAACTTAAGAGAGAGATTTTGGCCAAGCCTGGTATAATGTCTGATGCTCTACAGTTAACAAGGCTTTCTTTCAATGCTGAATGAAAAAAACACAGGCACAAATACATGATCTAAATATATTTTATGTTTGGCTAGAACATGATAGCAATAGTAAATTAAAAAATGTTTGAACTCTCAGTGGTAGACATGTTTAAAAGTATGTTAATTAATAAAAAAAAAATAAAATATTGCTCCCAAAGAACCAAGAACTCTGATAAGCCAGTAATTATAACATAATGCATATTAGTTGATACAATGTTTAAAAATGACCTGTCTTCCTATAGTGCAGTAAGAAATGTATCATCATATATGATACAGGAAGTACCAAGAAATGTATTAATTTGTTTCATATGTGGGGAGAGGGTCATATTGCTAAGTTCTGAGCTACTAATCCCTTCAGAATTTTACTATTATGAATGTGAAAATAAAATGTATGATTTAACTGAATGTGATAGTATGGAATGCAGTAAATCAACATCTAGGGTAACTGAGACAGCAAAATGACATTAATATTATCACCATGTTAGAAAAAGTCTACTGTATTTTTAGAAGGAAGGGAGGTTCATGCTCTAGTAGATTCTGGAAACATGCTTTTCCTTGTTAGGGCTCCCCTGGTGTGCAAGCATAATATTAGTACAATCAAAAATTAGAGATACTATGACTTCACAATGACAGAAAACGGTATCTTATTGCACGTGTAGAAATTCAGTTGGTTCTAAGAAAACTAATACATTACGTATCTGCAACCCCTTATTACAATGTAATATTAGGCTTCACTACCCTACTCCACCTTACTAATACTTGTTGACCCTAGCTTTAACCCTGCCATTAACCCTAACTCTGCATCTTACCTTTCATAAAACATTTCCAAAACACTAGACAGCTTGTATGCACACAGACACTGACATGCAAGTGGACACACACACACACACACACGCACACACACACACACACACACACACACACACACACACACACACAAACATGCAAACACACAAGATGCACATACACACACACACACACACACACACACACACACACACACACACACACACACACATACACACACACACAGAAACATGCACAGACAGACAGACACACACACACAGACTATGACTATGTCCTTAGTTCACCATACCCCAACTCTAACCCTCCTACACTTGTATAACCACTCCTAACCCCAATGCCCTTCAGAATATCTAAAGGTTTCAACATTAAAAAACGGTGGTGCCCAGAGAGGCTGCAGCTTTGTTAGCTTGTCAGGGAGAAATGCTACTTTTGCACACAAAAAGACAAAAAAATCACTTTCCAGATGTTTTTATGTGGATACAATTACTTATACCAGAAGGAAATTATTGGAAATTAAATGAAATGAAAGAGCTGCTGGCTTGAATCTCTGCTGTCTGAGGAGTACTCTGGGCCTACTTCACTTGCAGAAATCCTGGATCTCTGTATTTTAAACAGCAATGCCATCAGAGCTCTGAAACTTCACAGGGAGAGTTTTGGAATGTCCTGGAGCAGCTACTAAAGGAAAATATGTGAAAGAACTAGAAAGAGAGGGTGCAGAAGTGGAGCTGCACTAAAGTGAAGAGAAACACCCACAGGCCTGCATTACCTTCAGTATTACTTGCAGATGTCTGTTCACTGGATAATAAGATAGACAATCTGAGAATGGAGCTCACAAAAAAATAAGGTGAGGGACACTTGTTTGTTCATTTTCTCTGAAACCTGGCTGCATAGTAACATTAGTGACAATGATGTAAACCTAGATGGGCTAACTATCTTTAGAGCAGATAGATGTACAGCATAGAGTGGTGAAGCTAAGGGTGGTGGAGTATGCATCTATGTTAAAAACAGATGGTGCAAAGACTGTAAGCTGGTTTAATCATACTGCTCCAAAGATGTGGAAATACTGATGCTAAAATGCAGACCTTTATATGTACCAAGGGAAATCAGTGGGATATATGTCCCAGCAGTGTACATCCCCCCAGTGCTAACACCACTGAAGCTCAAATAAACTCCATAATATTATCTGTGAGCTACAAAGTAGAAACACAGAATTTGCACATGTGATGGTGGGTGATTTCAACAGAGCTGACCTTAAGGAAGTGCTACCCCATTTTATCAGTATGTGGATTTCACCATCAGAAAATAGAATACCTTAGACAAAGCTTACAGCAATATTAAAGGAGCCATTAAAGCTTTGAGAGAACTCTGATCACATTGCCATCCTGCTTCTGCCTACCTATAAGCCAGCTTTGATCAGAGAAAAACTGACAGCTAAACAGATCAGAGTCTGGCAGGAGGTTTCCATGGATTGCCTTCAAGACTGTTTCAATACTACCTGCTGGAAGGTGTTTAAAGAAGTGGCTATGCACAACCTCCAGTTACACAGACATCTATACTGTATCAGTTCTAGCATGAGGATGTAACCACCATGAAAGCCATCACTAAAAGAGCTAATCAGAAGCCCTGGCTCACCAGGAATGTCTACAAGCTACTGAGGGGAAAGAAAAACAGCCTTCAAGGTAAATAAAGTAAGGTTAAAGGCGGCCAGGTCAAATCTGAAAAAAGGGCATCAAAGAGGCAAAAAGGGAGTATGGGAGGAAAATTCAAATCTGCTTCCAAGACATGAGGGTCACAAGAAGCCTTTGGCAGGGAATACAGCAGCTCATGGACTATAAGACAGCTTGGAATTCCTGAATGAACTGAACTCCTTCCTTGGCAGATTTTTATGAGAAGAATACCACCATGCCTTCCAAAACATACACTGACAAAGAGGAAATAGTACTCACTTTAAACTCTAAGGAGATGAGACTTCAGCTTAAGAACGTGAATCTTAGGAAGGCTGCTGGACCAGATAGTATACCTGGCAAGGTGTTGAAGGTGTGTGCAGATCAGCTATGTCTAGTACTGACGGACATCTTTAATTCATCCCTTGCTATGGAGAATTTTCCCTTACATTTTAAGGAAACAAGTATTGTCCCATTTTCGAAGAAACCCAACCCTACCTGCCTCAATGACTTCTGACAGGTCACCTTAACCTCAAACGTTATGAAGTGCTTTGAGAGGATTGTGAAGAAACATCTATCTGTGAGTCTGCCTAAGTCCTTCGATCCTCTCCAGTTTGCATACCAGGCAAACAGACCGACTGCAGATGCAATATCAGTTGCACTACACATTGCACTAAAACACCTGGAAAGGAGTAACAAGAATGTAAGGCTGATATACATTGTCTTCAGTTCTGCATTCAACACTTTGATAGATATGCTCATGAAACTCAGGATAAACAAGCACCTATGTAACTGGACTCTTGACTTTCTGATTGGTAGATCCCAATGGACATGCACTGAAAACAACACCTCTCAATGCATAATTTTGAATACCGGTATTCCCCAAGGTTGTGTACTCAGCCCTTTGCTCTTCACTATTCTCACCCATGACTGTACTGCAAAACATAACAAATCATATTATAAAATTCGCTGATTATACCACGGTTGTGGGTCTTATTTGGGGTGGGGATGAACATAACTACACAGATGAGGTGAACACTTTGATTGCCTGCTGTGACAGGAACAATCTAGACCTGAATGTTAATAAAACCACAGAAATGATTATGGACTTCAGGAGAAAGGCAACAGTTCACCAACCACTCATTATCAAAGGGGTGGTAGTAGAGAAAGTCAAAACAACTAAGTTCCTGGGCCTTCACATTTCAGATTACCTCTCCTGGATTGTTAATTCCAACCATATAGTCAAGAAGGCTCAACAGAGGCTTCACGTCCTGAGAAGGCTCAAAAAGGCCAGGCTCCCACTGTCTGCTCCTACCACTTTTTACAGGGGAGCTATCAAGAGCATCCTCACTAACAACTTTATAGCATGGTTTGGCAACTGCACAGTTGCTGAGAAGAAGAAATTACAAAGTGTAGTGAGGGTGGCTGAGAAAATCTTGGGCACAAACCTCCCTTCTATTCAGGAACTTTTCTTTACAAGATCAGGAAGAGAACATACAAAATACTAGCTGATTTGACCCATCCAGCCCACAACTGGTTCTAACAACTAGCATCTGGAAGGAGGTACCACAGCTTCTGCTGTAGGACTACCAGATTCAGAAACAGTTTGTATCCTACAGCTGTAAGGCTTATTAACTCTTACACCAACCATAATACCTGATACATCGAAGCCTCATTTTTTTATTTAATCCTGCTGCTCTGAGCAATTACTGCCAGTATTACTATTACACAAAATGATGGCTGTACTGAGTCACATCTAAGGTTAACAAGTGCAAGACAGTCACTAAACAGCTGCTATTCACTAGTCTCTATTTATTCTCTATCTTAACGGTGAAGGGGTTTGGTGGTGAGTATTTATTTTTTATTTATTATTTATCATTGGATAATGGGCATTGAGTGTGCTTATGTAATGTGAACTACCTCTTGCTTGTCATACATGTTGTTATTTTCTTTCTTATGTTATTCACTGATACCGCTGCATCTATATTATTTGCACTGCATTTCCCTCATGAGCTGACATTTGTAATTTTGTTTAGGCTGCACTTGTGTGATCCTAAATGACAATAAAGTTTCTTTGAATCTTTGCATTTTTGACACTTTTTACTTCCCAAACATAAACTTTTATCTTACTTACAAGCATTCAATGCTCTGTTTATCCAAAATCTTAAAATTTTGATGAATGGAGCAATTAACCTCAGCTCATAGTCATTCACTCCATCAATTAGGAGACAATTTAATAGAGTGAATGACATCTGTGACAGTGCGGAGTGTAGGAATATTCTCACATTAATTAGTTAACAAACACTATGTATTAGTTATCTAACAAGACACAGTTAATGCTGTATAAAAGAAAGGAAAATGGAGGACTAGCATCAAGAAGTTCATTCCTCAATTAGAGATTCTGATTGGGTGAGCTGGAGCTTGCTTAGAAGACCCTAAACGAATGGAGTGTGACAACTTAAGCAGGGCTAACTTGTGGAGCCTTAGTTGGAAGACCTATTTGGAATACTTAACTGCAATTTGAGTATTTTCAAGGCCTACAGCCTGGTACTTTTAAAGACAACAGTATGAAAACATACAGGTACTGTTACATTTGCGTTTCAACCGGGGGGTCTCTTATTTTGGGTTTCCTGTAATTCTATGAAAAATAAACTTGTGTTTTATTTAAGTCCTGCTTCCAGTATAACCTCCTACATATATATATGTAAACTGCACTGCCCGTAAAACAGTGTGAATATGACCACAATATTAGAAATACTGTTCTAATTTTCAGCTTGTAAATGCATGACTCTCAAAATAAGTGATTAGAACATAGGAGTATGCTATTCATTTTATATTACACTATACAATGCTGAATTTGAATGTTTACCATTTCCCATAATCAATAATATCAATATTTTGCAACATTCCCCTCTAAACTACTATGATTAGGATCTGAAAAAAATATTTACCTGGTGAGAAGGATGGCTAGAGATGCAAGACCAACATGTTGTTTGGCCTCTTCTCCTGCAGGATGACCAAAGTTACATCACCTACTGAATAATATTCCCATTACATTCTGAATGCTGGTATATTTGTTGCAATGTGATATTTGATAATTAAACAGTAAGCATCTGGTAGAGGTGGGAGTTATAGTTGGTTTTACTACTAACTGTCACTGTTTGATCTTGAGACTGAAGCTTGAGGAATTAAAAATACTGACAAGGAAGAAGTTAATCCAAGCAATTAACTTTCATCCTATCAGGTACTATGGCTCTTATGTTTTAGTTCTATATCCCCACGTAGTCACAGAATATAGCAAAATACCTGCATCATCTACTTCACATTTTTACCAGTCCACTATTTCCTTGACCCCTTCTCTTTCTTCAGTTTTCCTGTAGATAAGAAACGACAATGAATTAGTCTGGGGTACCTATCAGTACTGTAACGCCAATAAAATAAATTGAGGAATACTGAAACTAACTTTGTAAAGCCTGACAATTTTGAAAATACATGTTCTGAGAAAATAATTTTATATATCAAATACAACCTCTCACTTTTCTGAACAGCATGCAATTCTATATAAGAAATGTGTTCTGTGTATTGTATTTAGTATGGAAGTAGTTGCCCTTCTGTGTGTTTGAAAAGTTGTTTTAATTAAAATAAGTACATCTTGAACAACAATAATGTTTATTAACAAGATATTCTAGAGGTATAGCATGATAAAGAAAGTACCTGTTATACTAATATGGTATGATAAAGTATATATAGTACACTTTTACACTCTGTAAAATGTTTTACTTTGAGCAAAAGTATATATGCTACCATTAACAGAGAAACAATAAAAAGTAAAATATTGGTGATGTTCTTTATTATACAAATATATTTTCCAAACAGTCAAAGACTATATCACTTATTTTATTAGAAATCTTGGCAACACTCCAGTGAGATTATTACTGGCTATCTTCCTAGAACAATGTTTACTTAGCCAATGATTTGTTTTTACTTCTTTTTCATTAAACCTTACCAAAGTATGATAGTCAGCCTTTTCTAACTTTTAAACTCCTACACTGAGATTACTCCATTCCCATTTCAAAGAAATTCAGTGTTAAATCCTGCAACTGTCATTTCAGGTCACAATATCAGGAAGTGCAAACTCTTCTAAACTTTCATTCTCCCTAGTAACTGGTGAAATTAAATGAACTTCTCCACATTTATGGAAGATTGATTTTTAAACAGGGAATAATTAATGTCGCCATCTTAGAGACAATGGTTAATCCTCACTTATTAGCTTTCTATAGTCAGGCACACTGATGTCCCGCTCACCAGGCTAAACAAGGAGAAGGTTACTGTCAGCTGCCTGTCAGGTGCCAGGATCCACCACATAACCCATGCTCACAGGTCACTCCACAACAAGTACAAATATGACTCTGTCATTGTCCATGTTGGTGTGAATGACCTGAGATGTACCTCCCTGGACTACCTGAAAAGAGACATGGAAGAGCTCTCCGATCTTGTAGCCCAGGCAGTATGACCTTAGCCCTGAGTAGCATCCTGCCATTGCCCAAAATGATACTGCAGTACAAGGACAAAATAATTGACTTCAACAATTGGCTAAGCTTCTGGTGTCATTCTAAGGGGATCCAGTATCTGTCTGCCTGGGACGACATGGTCGACAGACCATGATGTCTTGCCAGAGATGGTCTGCACCTGTCAGCCCTAGGATTCTGGGTACTGACTAAGGCTCTTGCCACCCCTATAGTGCCTTTTTTAGGCAAGGTTCAAATGACAAATTCACCACTATAACAGGAACAGGCAAGCAAAAACTGAGGGTAATGCTACTCAATACTAGAAGTCTAAATCTCAAAATGCATTCCCTCAAGGCACTCCTTAAAATGGAGAACATGTACATCTGTGCAGTGACTGACACCTGGTTCAAGGCTGCAGAGTGCACCCCTGCATTACCAGGCTATAACTCATACCACACTTTTCGGCCATCTAACCTGGACTGGAACACCAAAGGCGGAGGTGTATCCATATTCATTAAGGATATCCACACCTCCAGGCTAGTTGCTCAGCATAATGCATCCGAGGTTATCCAAGTGCAACTAACTCTGGGCAAAACTGCAATCCAAATTGTAGCTTGCTACAGATCTCCCACCATGCCCCAGGATTCCCACTCCTCTTTTCTTGATATACTTGAAAATATTAGGGTTCAACCAAACACCATAATAATGGTCGATTTCAACTACCCCACCATTAACTGGGAAAACTACTCATGTACCAACTCCTTCACTCAATGCTTTCTGTAATTCATAAATTCCAATGCCCTGGATCAACGTATCCACACCCCCACCAGGGGCAACAATATCCTAGACCTAGTCATTACCAACATGACTGACCAGTGTTCCACACCTGAAGTGAACTCCTCATTGGTCAGATCCAACCATAAGCTAATCACCCTAGATATCCACATCCCACCCCCACCCCCCCATTAAGGAAACCATGGTAAAAAATTTCTCAAAAGCCAATGTCATGCTTCTTAAGACAGAAGTGGTGAACTTCATGACACCCATGCAGATGGACAATACAGTTACGACTGCTGAATCCTACACAAATGCACTCTATAAGCACTTACACGAGTGCATGGCACGTGTTATCCCGAACAGAACCAAGACGCTATCCTCCAAAAAAGGAAGCCAATCTGGTGGTCCCCTGCCATAAACAATCTCTACAACAGATGGAAGAAACTGTTGCAAAAAAGAGTAAAATCCCATGAGTGGAGGAGCTCCCTGGTCAGCCTCAGTAAGAAACTAAGATCCCTTATAAGATCCTCCAAAACTAGCTACAAAAACAAAATCACCACTGATTCTAAGGGCAACCACAAAGCATTATATAGCTATGATTTATTATTTGATGTTAAAAGGAATGATTTTCAAGCTGTGTTTATAAATGTTAATATTGAACTGGTTGAACTAAAGAATAGGAAAGAAAAGAAATTATTGAGGGATAAAAATAGATTATGAAGGGGGTAAGGCGTACCCAGAACCACCAAGAGGACAATAAAGTCAAGTCAGGGAAAATATTAATTTACAAACAGCAGGGCATGATTTTGAAGTATTTGATCAGGACACTACTAGCACTGAATTCCCTTTAGAACAACCCACTCCACGGAGATCAGAGAGATTAATGAACCAGAGACAGAGGAGGCAAGAATATTACAGACATGGGAACAACTTTCAGGAAGCTTCACGGAGGGAGAGATGGGGCCCATACCGGAGATGAATGATGATTGTGGTATTGCTAACAGCAACAAATACACTATTATTTTCAATGAAATTGGTGACTTTACAATTATAGTCAGGTTTCAATAAACACTGAATGGGCTGACTTGCTTTCAAAAGGGATGAATTTTGTACCTGAAAGGAAGGGAAGTATCGTTGGCACTATCTTATAGTTGAAGCTTTTCACTAGAAAAATGAATTTAGCTCTGTATTTTCCTAATTCTAACATGATGACCAACCCTGTAGCCCTCCGGAGGCCCAGTACATTCTTTCCCCGCCACATCCTTTAGTGTAACTTTTTGAGGGTCTTTGTGAAACTGAGATTAGAGCGGCATTATGCAACAGAAACAACACTGTTGGCATACAAAATTTGAATGATAGAGAAAAAACAGTACTGAAAGATATAATTGAGCAGAGGGAAATTAGAATAATGAAGCCAGACAAGGGTGGGGGTTTAGTCATGATGAACCTTGATGACTGTAATAGTAAAATGTTTGAATTACCGTATATTGAGGTTTACTTGGAAGTCTTGCGTAATGAATTAAATTTAGCTTATCCTAACATTGATTTGGACCTGGAACAACTGTTACTTAATGGACAAATAACTTTAGAGACCTATGAATTTTTAGTGACAAAACACCCTAGAATTCCAACGATTTTTGGCATACCAAAATACACAAATCTATTCCCAACCCACCATTGCGACCAATTGTGGATGCTAAGGCCTCAAAAACTTTCAGTATTGCTAAATTCATTGGTAGTAAGGTTAAAAAAGTCCTTGATAGTCGTACCTCAGTAATTAAGGACGCATGGGACTTTCTTAGAAAAATTGAACAGGGGATGTTTGACAAGGACCTTATCCTGGCTACTATCGACGTATGTGACCTGTTCTCAGTAATACCACATCAATTAGGTCTTGAGTGGTTTTATGAATTTTTATGTGTTAATAGTACACTTGACCATGACACAATATTAACAATTCGGACTTGCATAGAAATTGTACTAGAGAACAAATTTATTAGCTTTGAGGGGCACTTATTTAAACAAAGGCAAGGTGTTGCAATGGGTGCGTGCTCTGCTCCAATTTTTGCTAATATTGTGTTAGCATATTGGGAGGACTTATATGTATTCAACTCTGAGTTAAGGACTTCATGGGTATTGTATGGGCGATACCTAGATGATATTGTCCTTTTCTGGAAAGGTAGTGAAAATGACCTGAACAGGTTTTTCACCTATATTAATGGTACTACCTCTTTTTTGAGATTCACTATTAACAAAGAATTTGACTATGTGAACTATTTGGATGTTACCATCAGGAAAGACTATGTAAATAAATGTTTTACCTCCCAATTATTTAGGAAACCGACCTATTCTAACTCTTTACTGCATTTTGCAAGTTGGCACCCATTGCATCAAAAGAAGACCCTTGTGAGGGAAGCAAGATGGCCGCTGTCCTGTAGGGAGTGCTGAAACACAGTGGAGCACTTTACCTTAATTTTTTATACAAATACAAGTGAGACAAAGTCCTTTCTACAATTAAAATATACGGATTAGTCAACTAATCAACTTACCTGAGGGAAGAAAAATTCTGGATTTCTTACTAATAGATAAGATTACTGCAGATTAGTACGAGGGTTCATGCCACATGTGAGCTCAGTGCAGACAACTTCCAGGCCGGTGTGTTCCTGAAATACAATACAGAAGAGGATCTACTAAATACATCAAAGGAGAACAAACAAAATTCCACATGAACTAGATTTTATGGAAAGCCAGACTACCAAATCAAAATTCACTGCAATAAATTCACCCGAAAAGGATACAACATCCAAAAGAGCCAGAATTAATAAATCTATGGAAACCAGTAAAAATGCAAACCCAAATAAAAACAAAACAGAAAACTCTAACCTAGAAGATCTGAAAATGGCATTGCAACCCATTCATGAAGCGATACAAAACTTATCAACTCAAATTAATGCAATTGGTTGATCTACAGACAAAATACTCACAAGGATGGACAAAATTGAATCTAAAATTATGGATCAAGACTATCAAATAGAAAGCATTCAAAAAGAGACAGAAACCAGCAGAAATTCTATTCAGGACCTACAAGCAAAAATTCTGGATCTTGAAGCCAGCTCTAGATGAAACAACATAGTCATAAGGGGCATCCCTGAAAATATAGAGCAAAACAAGCTGATGGACACATTATCATCAATATTTGCGTTATTCCTAGGAAGCGACCTAGAAGCTAACCAAATTACTATAGAAAGAGCGCATAGAGCCCTAAGATCATCCCCAGTGTTAAATAACCCAAGAATCATCTATGCAAAGATTCTCAACTTCCATCATGTCAATAAACTCTTATCCGCTGCTAAAACTAAAAAAATCAGTGGAATGGAACGGGATGAGAATAACCATTGCTCAAGATCTACCATACCAAATTAAACTAGAAAGACAAAAACTTGCCCCTTACTGTGCATTCCTCATAAACAAACAAATCAAATTTCAAATGAAGTACCCCAATATGCTTACTTTCACAATGCAGGATCACAGATACTCAATGAGCAACAAGGAAGAAGCAGCATCGGTATTTCTTAAATTATTTAAAACCAACCCAGAAAAAACTACACATAAAGCTCATTAAACGCTCGTTATGCACTTGCAGACATACGGAAGAAATAAAATGAGGTTTTTTCATTAAATCTTGTTAACCTGATTAGAGTAACTCATACCTGCTTTCTTCTCGTCTTCTCCTGGAAGTCTCCTTTCGGGAGGCCCTTCATTTCGTGGCCGAACATAAATGCTGGATCCTGGGCTTGATCTCTGCGTGGTCATCCGGATGGAAGATGGACTCCAGCTCCCATCAGGATACAGATTTAACGCAACCCCTGCGTATGTGATGACCTCCCATGATGCAGCGCAATGGAAAAGTGACAGCGACTAGATCGGCACATTCCTGCACCAAAAAAAAAAAAAAAGAATATCCGTTATTTAATGAAAACAACCCAATAAACCCGTTGTCCTAATTACAATCACATGGATGGCTTAGTCGTTAACTGATATGGACAAACCACAGGATATTCAAAAATTTGAAATACTGTAACCATTCCCCAATTGTAATACTGATTTATGTTCTTTGTACGTAATAGAAAGGTAGCCTACACAAAACGCTGTACAGAGTGAAGTGCAAAATATAGAAAATTCATAGGGGAATTGGAACTTTTTTATGTTTACATCCTAACTATCTGAAAAGGTAAAAGGTTTAATTACTCAGGCTTATAAGTAAGATGTTTTTGGAATATAGGCTTAACTCGTTGTACATTCAGATACAATTTTAACACAAATATAAAAGGTGATTTCTGTTCCTTTATGATGAAAATATGCTGATTCTGAACATCTTCTTAATATCAAATTCTTTATTTATACATGGATTGGAGGGAGGATGTATAGATAAAAATAAGAGCTTCTAAGCTAGTTCTCGCTTCAATGATCTTGCTTAAATGCTTTATTGTAAATATACATGTAATTTAGGAATTTCTCACAATACCTTTAATTTGTGCTCTGAATGATGTTTCAAGAAACTGTACTAAGGATAGCTTAGTTTTCTATGCTTTGTTGGAAATGGTTTAGCGAAATGGGATGCAGGCTGAATTGTGAGACCACATTTTTAAACTCTAAAATGAGGTACTATCTCTTTTACCTAGCAATTGTGTTTCGAATACGAACTGGTATCCCACCCTCTTCCAGAGTGACAGAGATAGTGGCTAGGCACTGGGGTAAGTCTGGAAGAGTTCCTCATCTATGTATAACCTTTATAGCTTATATACGGTTTCCTTCTGTGCTGATTCTAATTAACATTACAATACATAACTACCGGATTTGGCTACAGTTACTAGTGAAAACATGTGGAAGTTAGCTTCATGGAATATTAAAGGTTTGCAAACAGACAACAAAAAAAAACTGTTCCTGTATCTTGTGTTCAAATCCAAACTAGACTTTATTATGATACAAGAAACACACTTACTAAAGGAACAGTGGAACCATACGGCAAATAAAAGCTGGATTAAATCCATCATAGCAGCAGGCAATAAAACTAATAAAGTAGGAGTTGCTATCATTATTAAAAAATCTTTCCAACAGGATATTCTAAGGCAGGATTCAGACCCAGAAGGCAGATGGTGTTATTTTGTAACCAAAATTGATAGGGTCGATAAACCAGTTTTAATTATGAATGTATATGCCCCGTGCACCTCCCAACACAATTTTATTATGGGCATCTATAACTTAATAAACTCCTTCCCAGAACATTACTACATTCTAGGGGGTGACTGGAATTCTATTCAAGACCCAAAAATAGATAGAACAAACAATAAAACTAAATTCAACTCACAGGCCACTACTGCTCTTTTTGAAATTAAAAACGATTTTAGACTAATTGACCCATTTTTTAATATCTTTTCTCACACGGACAATAAAGGTTTTACTTTTTTTTCACAGTGTCATAAAACTTGGTCCAGACTGGATTTTTTCTTAATTTCAGATACCTTTTTACAATTTGACCTCTCACTCTACACAGAACCTAGGTCTCTATCGGACCACTCAAAAATTACTCTAACAATAGATTGGTTACATTACAGTGCCCCGAAAAACTATAATAGATACTGGCACCTAAACCCTAACCTATTAGAAAGGATGGATATTAGAAAAGAAATTGACACCTTGTTGGACCAATGCATACTTTCCATTGCAGATAATAGTATTCCGATTGATATAACCTGGGCTACCACAAAAGTCTTAATTAGAGGGATGTTATTTAATAAATCTGCTTTCTATAAGAAAATTATTTTCTCCAAAGAAAAGAGTATCAAGGATGATATAACTAAACTTGAGCTGAAGCTGCAGCAGGATTACTCCTCAGAAATAGAGAACTCTATTAATCAACTGCAGATTAAGTTAATATCTCTACAAGCAGAAAACCTATCATTTCACGAAATCAAAAATTTAGCCAATTACTCACAGTGGGCCCAACTTCCCTCCAGATTCTTAGCAAGATTACTGAATCAACATAAACCTACCCCATGTATTTCGGAAGTTATTTTTCAGCAAAATAGTTATTATAACTCACAAGATATAAGTAAGGTATTTGAGAAGATATATGAAGAAGTATACAACCCTACCCCCAAGATACTCAATGAACAGGAATTACATCTATTCATTAATAAATTAAATTTTCCCACATTAGATGAACAACAACAAGCTCTGTTATCAGCTGAGTTTACACAAGTGGAGATCAAAACAACAATTAACAATCTCAAAAATAATAAGGCACCAGGACCAGATGGTTTCTCAGCTGAGTTCTACAAATACTTTAGTTCTAAGATGTCGATCATATTCTATCATCTCTTTAAGTACATTATACAAGGGGGTATTTCGGATCCTCATCTGAATGCATCTAGAACTATACTAATACCTAAACTGAATACTGACACCACCAACCCTAATAATTATAGGCCCATTTCTATTATTAATTTGGACACGAGAATTATGGCAACAATATTAGCTAATAGAATTAAGACAATAATTACAAAAATCATTTCCCCAGATCAATCGGGGTTTATTAATCAGCGGCAAACAGTTGATCAGACACTTACTCTTGAGGCAATGATATCTCTATCCTTAATTAAACAAACACCTATATACACCTTAGCTATCGATGCTTCTAAAGCATTTGACAGAATTGATAAGACATTTTTGACCGTGATTCTGCAAACATTTAATTTTCCTACACAGTTTATTTATTATATCAACACTTTACACACAAAAGCATACACCACTTTACAAATAAATAAATATAGCTCAAAGAAAATAGAAATTAACAATGGGATTAGACAGGGATGTCCCTTATCACCTTTTTTATTTAATCTGTATATTGAACCCTTATTTTTACTAATAAAACAGAGAACTTTTCACAATATTCCAGTCTTATTTAACACTGAGATAACACTATCAGCTTACGCAGATGACTTAAATATATATTATTCTCTCCCCAACACTGACCTTATTAAGATAAATAACTCAATAGAGTTATTTTCTAAATTCGCGAACTATAAGGTAAACATGGACAAATCAACAATATTCCTGTTAAATAATTACTCACGATACCCAAATGTATGTACTGTACCAAATATAAAAATCAGAGACCACTTACACTACCTAGGAATATCATTTTATACTGATGCACATAATTATTATCAAGATAATGTGCTTAAAACATGGTCCACTGTACAAAAAGATTTGGAAAGATAGACACAACTTAAACTCCCTCTTCTATCGAGAGTAGCCATTATTAAAATGAACATTCTCCCAAGAATACTTTACATATTTAACACAATCAGCACACTGATTCATAACAGAGTTTTCAATAATATCCAAACAACCCTATCGAAATTTATTTGGCACCCAAGACCTATCAGGATAAATTATCAAAAACTTATATATCCGAAGGACAAAGGTGGATTGGGACTGCCTGACTTTAGACTATATTATGAAATTAACAAAAGTAGCAGAATAATCAATATTGCAAATTACAGGGATCAACCAAATATATGGTGCCCAGTTTGGATGAAATTATATCATAATTACGTTAAAACACTACGATTTAATCCCAGGGCCCTCCCATTCCTAGATGGAACATCTAGGAGAAGATATAAAATTCAAAACCATTTATGGGAACAAATTAAAATCACACAAAATCTTTTCAAATCACTGAATTTACTCACAGCCTTCTGGACACTCCAACCATTACATCTTAATCCCAATATTCAATTAAATGATAGGATGATTAACTTGAATCCATACCCAGTACTGAAGGAAAAAACAGTTTTAGACTTTTTTCTACTTAAGCAGGAATCTGTAACTAACATCAGGAACAAACTTAATCTACCGATTAAATATACAATCATGGTAAGGCAATTAAATGAAATATGTTACAGATTTTGGGAGGATACTGACATCCCAGACTCACACATAGCTACATGTAAAACGCTATGGGATCTGATGACACGGAAAAAGAAAATGATCTCAAATGTTTATAAAATCATTACTTCTATTAGACACACTAAAGAGGCTATACACTCTAATTATTGGATAAAACAAGATTCTACAATTACCTCCAATACAATTGCACAGGCAATTCAGAAATTCTCCAAAGATATTCCCCTTCAAAAGCTCAGATATACTCAACTTATGATTCTAAATAATGCATATTTTATGCCCTCGATCTTAAATAAGATGTGCAAAGAGATCCCACCACACTGCCAATTCTGCCCTTCGAAAGAAGCAGATATTATACACATATTTTGGAGCTGTAAATGCACATATAAACTTTGGTGTGCCTTAAGGGTCAAATTAGAAAAAAATGGGGTATGAAAAATCAACTTTATCTTGGAAATTTGCTCTCCTTCACATCCCCCCACTAGGAATGAATAATAAACATATGCACATCCTAATAACAACATTTATACTAATAAAATACTACATCACCCTAAATTGGAAAAACAGGTCTAAGATAACATGGGAAGGATTTAAACAAATAGCTAGAAAGCAACTTTGGGCACATAAATATCTGTGGTATTCCATGAAGCAAAAAACGGCACAGAAGGATACTTGGAAACTGATATCCGAATACATTTTGTCATGACAGTACCTCATAATTAAGTATTCAACCCAATTAGATATAGATGAGACTTGTATATAGTTAGTTGTAGTATGTAGGATCTATTCTGTTATTGAGATGTTTTGGATGTTGTTGTTTTTGTTTTGCTATAATCCTAATAAAAAGATTGTTAAAAAAAAAAAGAAGACCCTTGTAAAAGGTCAATACGTGAGACTGGTTAGGATGGTCTCTGACCTTGATGAATTTAACAGGGAATGTGAAATAATGAAAATCATGTTCTTAAGGAGAGGGTACCCTGAGACCTTTGTTACTGATATCTCTAATGAGGTTAAAAATAAAAGGACAAGTGGCCATTTTTTCTCTTTACTAGCCCAGGTTAATATGAATGGTGAGGATGTTAGAGAATGTAGGCCCTTGGGTTTTGGATGTGCACTAACCCTTACATTTACCTCGAATTGTTATGATATTAGGAATATTATTAATAAATATTGGAGGATTTGTAATTCTGATCTAGAAGTGGAGGAAAAAGTTGGTACCAAACCTACAGTTGTGTACAAGAAGGACATTTCATTTAAAGGACTCTTAGAAAGGAACAACCACAATTTGGGGCAGGGTGGCAATTTTAAATGTTGAAGATGTCCTCAGTGCCCCTATATTATGGACACCACCAAAATTAAAATAAAAAATTATGGATGTATAACAACTGCAAAAAAACATTATTGTTATAGTAAAGGGGTGGTTTACATAGCAGTTTGTGACTCCTGTGAAAGTTATAATGTGGGAAAAACTAAGAATGCACTTAGATTAAGAATTTATCAACACCTCTATGACATCTAGCATAAAAATGAAAAAAAAAATTCACTTTATAAACACATTAGTAGTCATCCTAATCATGCTTTTAGATTTTTTATAGCAGAGCAGGTGGACCTGGCGCTACGCAGGGGACCAGTGGATGACTTCCTGGAATTTATTGAAGTGGCAAATTAAATTAAATGCTTATCAAGCTCCAGGGTTAAATGATAGAATTTCTAGGTGTCCTATGCTGAGACTGAAATCTATGTTTATGTTATGAATAGTGGAGAAATACTTCCCCAATAATATTTTTAACTGTTTATACATTTTTTGTTCACAAATATATATTTACATACATGCGTATTCTTTAAGCATATGTAATTTTATTATTTTTTTATCAAATAATTGTGTTTGTATTTATGTGGTTTATTAGGAATGATTATTTTAAATGAGGAAGGAGGATATGATGTAATGCCTTTTTTAGATGATTGGCTAGGAGTACTATTTAAGCTGTGATGTACTGTATTGATTTATTCTGAAGAAGTCTTATACCTGATGAAAGCGCTAAATTAAAGTTCATTTGATTACATTTGGTGTTATCTCTGCCTGCAGTATTTGCCTTCAGGAGTTATTTCATTCTATAGCTATGTCAGGAATCTCAATGGCAACACCCAGATCTGCTCTGAGTTACAGCACAACAGCATGAAAATTACAGAACCAACTGATATTGCCAACATCTTGGCAGATAGGTTCAGTGCTAACTTTACCCCCCCCCCTCACCCCCTAAAGAGCCCATATCTATACAGGAAGAATGCAGAGTCCCTGTAATCACAACTACACAGGTAAAAGCTGCACTCTCTAAAGCCAAAAACATAGCATCCATGGGACCAGACAACATCCCAGGCTGCATTTTACACAAACTTCAGAATGAACTGGCTCCTCATCTAAGCACCATGTTCAATCATAGCCTCACATCAGGCTTTGTGCCCACTGAATGGTGCACAACAACAGTTATCCCACTCCACAAAGGGGAGCCACCACTGATCCTGGGAACTATCGCTCTATTAGCCTGATGAGCTTGGTCTGTAAGGCCATAGAACATATCATCATGGAACTCATAAACAAAGACATTGGTAACCTCCAGACTCTGGACCCCACACAGTTTGGGTTTGTGAAAGCCAGATCATGCCTTCTGAACCTGATCGACTTCTTTGAGGCAGTCAGCAAAGCTGTATACGAGGGTAAGGTGGTTCACACAGCCTATCTTGACGTCATCAAGGCTTTCAACACCATTCCCCATTCTGGAATTATAGATAAACTCACTAAACTAGGTATAAATCCTTACGTCACAAGATGGGTTGACAACTGGCTCACTGACAGAACCCACACTGTAAAAGTTGCAGACTCCAAATCTGACTTCAAACCAGTGACAAGTGGAGTACCACAGGGTTCAGTCCTGGGACCTCTCCTGTTTGGTATCTACTTCTCTGAAGTACAGGCTAACACAGAAGGCCTTTGGCTAATGAAGTTCGCAGGTGACTGCAAACTAGGAACCATAGTCGAGTCCCCAAATGATGCGGACATCCTACAGAAGGGCCTCATTGAGACAGATGCCTGGTGTCAGAGCCATGGCCTCAAGCTCAGTGCCAAAAAGTGCATTGTCATCCCCTTTGGTAAAAACTCTGTACCCATGAACTATCACATAGGCGGCAGTCTACTTAATGCCAAATGTGTGATATGAGACCTTGGGATCCAGGTGGACAGTAGTCTCTCTTTTGATAATCACATCACGACAGTAGTCAGGAAATCCTTCTATATGGCACACCTTATCACAAAAGGGTTCTCATCCAGGAAAAAGAGGTCATTGTTCCTCTCTACTCGACACTCATTAGACCCATTATAGAGCACAACGCCCCTTTTGGAATGTACCTTACAAGACATCTGCAGCAGCTATAAAGGCCACAGAAGTACCTCACAAACAGGATTACTGGCCTCAAACAGATGCCCTACACTGACCAACTCAAAAAAACTCCAGCTTTACTCCGTAACATATCGCCTACTCCAAGGTGATCTCTGCCTAACATATAAATCTATGTCAAACCCAGAGCTGTTGGACATGCTGCACCTAAAGAAATCCCAATACCTCTGACCTAGATGCTCTTGGGACCTAAACCTTGTTGCCACAGTAAACAGGACATGCTGGAAGGATAGATTCCTGTCCCAGAGACTTCCCATACTCTGGAACAAGTTACCCATCTATGTCAAGCAAAGTTCTTCATTAGCACTCTTCAAGAAAAATCTTGATGACTGGATGGGAAATAGGAAATACACCCCAAGGATCACTTCTGTGGCTCTGCTCTACAGAGGCACAAGAAAATAACTTTCTTGGGTGGTGTAAGCCAGGGAACCTTGTTGGCTAGGCTTACGTAGGCCCTTGGGTCGATAGCCTAGTACCTATCTATGAACCTATGAACCTATTAGTATTTTAATTCATGTTTGGAATTATGAGGCAGTAATAGTTCATATTGTACTAAAATATAAACCTTTTCATTGAATATATAATTTTTATATCTAATTCTGTACTTGAATCAACTTGTTTCTGTTTCTTTGCATTTACTGTACTTTGTGTGTACTTTGTTTTTCCATTATTACATTTTGTACTTTTCAAGATAATCGTGCCATTATGCCAGGCCAAACAAATAGATACAGTCTAATTTTTGCTGCTACCCTTTTAATTTGTGTGTCTCCACTGATTCCTAAAGCCTGGAAAACAGCCATTGTAGTGCCATTATACAAGGGTGGCCCAATCATTGGTCCTGGCAACTATAAATGTATTAATTTCACTAGACTCATATACAAAGCCATGCAGTGTATTATCTCAGACCTCATTAATGTAGACATTGAAAATCTCTTAACCCTGGACCCTCATCAATTTGGTTTTGTCAAAGTAAGATCCTGATTCTGTAACCTCATTAAGTTCCTTGAAAAAGTAACCAAAGCAGTGGATAGCAATTATGCAGTACATGCAGCATATCTGGATCTGGCCACAGTCTTTGTCACTATTCCTCAAGTAGGCATTATGACAGACTGTAAATATGAATATAAATCCTTATGCTCTGTGGTGGTTAGCTGGTTATCTGACAGAACCCATGTGGCTAGAGTCATAGATGCCACTTCTGAAAGCAAAAATAAAAAGTTACCAGTGGTACCCCATGGGCCTAGTGTTGGGCCCTCTACTATTCAGCATCTATATCCCTAAACTGCAGGACAACACTTCTGGCCTGTGGTTATCTAAGTTTGTAGACAACTGTGAATAGGGCATTGTTATTTGATCTTCTACTGACTCATACTTGTTCCAACACAGAATAGACTATGTTAGCACTTGGTGAAAAATGTAAACATTTTTACATAACATATAGGTGACACACACCACCAAACAAACACTGTCATAAGGGATCTAGGCATTCTTGATAATAATTCCTTATTGTTTGTCCATCATATCTCCATAGTAGCTTGAATAGTCTATGTGGCTTATCTGATTTCCAAAGGCATCTCCACTAGATCCAAGTAAATCGTAATCCCCCTTTATTCATATCTTATTAGATCCATTATTGTATATAATGCACCTTTTGGCATGTATTTGTTTAAACATATCACTCAACTTGAGAGACCCCAGAGATTTCTAATTAAAATGATCAGTGGCTGAAATATTATAGTTATCAGGGCACACACTGGCAGCCTTTTCTCAGCACTCAGTTTCTTATAGACTCTTCCATAGAGATATGTTTCTAGTATTTTGGGCCATGAAAGATCTGATCCTCTTTGATCTCCTGCTCTTTCATAGAACAAATGGTACCTCAGATGCCCAGTTAAAAAAAATAAACCTTCATCAACAGATATATAAGACACAGTTATATGACAGATTCATACCCAACATCTCCCTCACCTCTAGAACAAACTTTCAGTAGATGTCAAGTGGATTAATATCCTAACCACTTTCAAGGTAAACCTAGAAAATTAGGTGGACAGCCACAAATTCTCCCCCAGTTTGTCTTGTCTTGCCTTGACCTCTTTGAAGCTTCAGGGAACTTTTGAATACAGGGATTTTAGCTAAGCTTGTATCAGTGTGCACATAATTGCCTAGTATATATCTATGAATCTATGAACCAAAATAAGTATCAAAATATGTACTTGAATCCTATCAGTTGTTTTAACCTGTCCTATTCAACCAGTAACCCTTATCCAGTAAACTTTGTTGCAGTGTTTGTGTATTTTCTCATGTTGTATATACTTAGTGGTGCAGCGGTTAGCACTGTCGCCTCACAGCAAGAGGTTCTCCCCTTCAGTTCTTGGCTGGATCACCTTCTGTGTGGAGTCTACATGTCCTCCCCACAGTCGAGTGACGCTAAAGACATGCAGGTAGGTGCGAGTGTAAATGGGCATGTCTTCTTTGAAGATTGGGCATCGGGCTAGCAACTCGGCACCGTAAAAATCCACTGCCGATCATGAGCGGACTGGAGTTCTGCTGTGGCGACCCCTAACCGGGAAAAGCCAAAAGAGTATATGCTTAGTCTGATATGATTCAAAAGAATGATTGCACTGTATAATGGTTTGCATGAGAGATTTAAATAATTAACCCATAATTTTGCTGTCTGACAAACTGGTCCTTTTAGGATTAAATGCATTACTCCATTATATTTCCTATCTATCTGTTTGTAACATTTATATCAACATCAGTCTAAGATCCTTATCTGTTACAAGACCCAGTCCTTTCTTTGCCCTGACATTGGTAAAAGTCTTTGGTCCTATTTCTGTCAGCACACAGCATTAGCTTGCTTTAATGCAGCTGCGGCAGGCAACTTTGCTGCACACTACTGTTGTTGCTGAATGTGTCACATGTGACAGTTTCCTCAAAGACTTATCATAAAGCACATTTTAAAGTTAAATTTCAAGAATCAAGAATACCTTTCATAATTATGATGTTGTATTAAAAATTATCATTTGTTAACCATATCCAAACACCGTAAATGTTGTAGTATCTAACATAGTTAGTCATCCAAAATCTAACTACAGCATGAATGCCAGACATAAAAAATGCCTAAAAATAGCTGCCTGAGCACAAAGCCTTGTGGCGCCCCATTCATAATTGTAGACTCTTTCAAAAATTTCTGTTAGTAGTAATCCTCCACCTTCTTTTAGCCACAGACAACCCCCCCTTTAGGAATACCCTGTTTGATTTAAGTCTTTATAGACTGTCAACTATTCAAGAAAAAAAATAACTTTAATAACTACCTTGGGTAAGTCTACATGTTAAACTGTCAGTAACTAAATACATCTTGCAATTAATTACTTTAACAGTAATTGGATATATGTTGCAGTTAATTACTTTACCAGTAAATACAGACAAGTACTGTTTAAGTTTCAGGTCTTTTAGTGCATTAAATGTTCATCTTTCCAATACTGCATTTATTTCCTTTATTATGATTGAAAAAGTATATGAATTTCTACAATGAAATTCTTTAAATTTCAATGAATCTTTCTATACTGACTAGTTATTATAGCTGTAAGTCTGACAGCCTGAAAGCTTCCAATCTGAGGTTACATAATTATTCAATTTCATTTTATTTTTTATTTACTTCTTTCTGTTAAAGCATACTTATGGGGCCTTGAGACCAACCACTTCAGGTTACGCTAAAACCTTTCACTGTTGTAGTTCAACTCTTCTGCAGGAGATACAATATGAGAAAATAAGAGAAAAAGGAGTGGGTTATTGAATGCAAGTGACTGTGCAGTGTGCTTATTTAAAATATTGCTACAAGGTTTCTCCACATAGCTTTAGTTAGGCAAAACAGCTATAACCTTTTGCTGTGTAACTCTCCCTTTTCCTCTCCTTTGACCCTGAATTTTATCCTACTTATATATTAGAAAATGAAACATCTGACTCTATAAGAACTGTTCTACACTTTGGGCCTTAGGGAAATACTTGCATTTAAATTCTGGTTATAAAGAAATGACTATATCCATCTTGCAGAAAGGAAATATTATATATGCCCATGATAAAATGAGAGAATACTTTGCAACTAAAAATAAATTGTAACAGACAGTACTGAAATTCTGCAGCTGATACATTTAGAGGCATAAAATACCTTTGGGGGTACAAATTTATCGATCTATGTACTGGCAGAAACATTACTGCTACAGTGACTTTAGCAGATAGACAGTTTCAGGAAAGTCTGTGACTTGCAGGAGTTACTGTGCCTGTAAACAACATTCTCATGTCCAGTCTAGGCTGAAATGAATTACTACCATTAATGTCACTTTTTTTAGTATGAGTATTTTGTAGTGCTATTGTTAAAATGATGTCTTCATCATTAGGCAGGCCTGAAAGAATATGCCATTATTCATGCCTAAGGCACTAGTGTTTGTATTAATACAAACCTTATGAAAAATATGTAGTTCAATAACTTCCTTCCTTCCCGACTCCATGAGGTGTATGATGCCTCTAAATTTTAACATTTGAAGAAGTCGAGAAAAGTTCTAGAAATCCCCAATACATTATCAACTCCATTCTACATGTCTTGCAGAAAAGTCTGGAATGACCGTTGGTAATGCAACATGAAAATAATGCATTTTGGGAAATTCATTTTTGACGAAAAATGTCAGCAGGCAAACTGAATTATGACCATGGTAATCCACAAAACGTAATTGCATCAACAGCATGCAACAGTACTATTAAATGTTTCTTATCGAAGCTTTGTTTATATCATAGTACAACCAAAATGGTTTAGTTTATAAATGAAATGAAAAGTAAGCAAGTAGTTCAAAAATGTATGAGATATACTCACCTTATAAAGTTTTATAAGAGTTATGCCAATGAAGCTGTCTAACACACTTAATATAATTAATTGCACTACATTTTCTAAGTTCTGAAGTATTAATGAAAGTCTCTCTCTCTCTCTTTATATATATATATATATGTATATATATATATATATATATGTATATAGTCAAATATTCACAATACGCAGCATTTTCTATGCCAGAATTTGTAATCAAATGCTCATTTAGATCACAGAATGCCAACACTGGGCTGTGGGAGGTCACAGTACAGCAGGGATTAGGAATATGCTCTTTTCCTACTGTTGTGTGATTTTGGAGTTGGTATATGTAAGTAGCAGGGGGCATGGAGTGTGCACATCATTTTAGTGTTTGTTATTATTATAATTATTTGTGCTCCATTGTTTTTTGATATTAGTCTTCTGAGATTCAATAATGTTACTTTTCACTCATATATGATCTACTTCAGTACACCAAAATATCAATTACTTGAAACCCATATAACCAAGACAAAAAGGCTGACAGCATGAGAACACCGACGTCCCGAAACACCACTCCAGGTAAGTAAACTCTTGGCCATCTTGTCGAACATTACCCCTTACCCCGAATTTCAGGTAAGTGGTATTTTGATCTACTGAAGTAGACCCGTGTATGTATGTATGTATGTCTATATATATATATATATATATATATATATATATATATATATATATATATATATATATATTTATATATATACACACACACATATATATATATATATATATATATATATATATATATATATATATATATATATATATATATATATATATATATATATATATATATATATATATATATATATATATATATATATATATATATATATTTATACATTTCAGACCAGTTGTTTTACATTGAGAGGGTTTGTGGTCTGCACTGTAGTGGCAGAACAGGTAGCTTACATCCTTCTAAGTTGGGAACTGCTGATTGAGAGCTCAATGTCTGTTATTCTAAAAGTGTATTAATTCTGGTTTAAGCACTTGGGCTTTCAGGCCAGTTATTTTACATTAAGAGGGTCCGTGGTCTGCACTCTTGTGGGAGGAGTGGCTGGACTCTGGCCTTCTGAGCTGGGAATTTCTGGTTAAAGGCTTATAGTGCATGCATATCTGAACTGCTTCTTACTGAAATTGGTACACATTGTTTGCTGTAGCATAGACTAGATCCATTCCTGCTGAATCTAGCATTGTTTGAATAACTTGAGCACTAATCCAGGCATTCTTTAAAGTATTCAATTGTATTTATTACTGCTTGGTAGTAACTTGATTAAAGTGTAGCTATCATTCTAAGTCTTTTGGATTAAGCACTTGGGCTTCAGACCAGTTGTTTTACATTAGGAAGGTTTGTGGCATGCACTGTGGTGGCAGGACAGATAGCTTTCATCCTTCCATGTTGGGAACTACTGATTGAGAGCTCAGTGTCTGTTATTCCTAAAGTGTATTAGTTCTGGTTTATGCACTTGGCCTTCAGGCCAGTTATTTTACATTAAGAAGGTTCGTGGACTGCACTCTTGTGGGAGGAGAGGCTGGACTCTGCCCTTCTGAGCTGGGAATTTCTGGTTAAAGGTTTTTAGTGCCTGCATATTTGAACTGTTTCTTACTGAAATTGGTACACCTTGTTTGCTGTAGCATAGACTAGATCCAGGCCTGTTGAATCTAGCTTTGTTTGTATGCTTGTTGTTTGTTTGCTTGTTATTTCCTTGGAACACTAATTCCACCTAAAACATGGCTTCTCAGTGCTTCTGTGGATCCCTAGTGATATCTGCATTGCTTACAGTACTTATTTCCTTGTTTCACTTGAAAGAAAGTTACTGTTTGTCGTTTTTGCATTTAAGTTACCTGTAACACATTGCACTTAAGTTACCTGGCACTTGCTCACTAAAGCAATTATATGAGTCAGCACTAAAAATTAAAAGCACTACACCCTCACTCCCCATTGGCCCTTGTTTTCAATTACAAAGGAATTCCCAATATTATTCTAGCATGTCCAAAGGTCAGTTGTCAATCTCCTCTCCGGTCCAGCTGGTGAATCTGGGAATCTTGAGGCAATGTTACAACTGCCTCATGTACACAGACAACCCTCTCCTCCTCCCAACAAATTCCAACACATGTGAGAGATGCAACCATATAGCCAAACTGGAGGCTAAGCTCTCTCAACTCAGTACTGGCATAACCAGTCAGGAGGAAAAGGGAACCACACTCACTACAATTCCAGTCTCACATAGACCTACCACGACAGCAAACCAAACACATAATCACACAAAAACATACTTGGAGGCTCTAAATAAAGATCTGCCTAAGCAGCAGAGACCTCCAAAGCAGACACCCAAGCAACCGCTACCCAAAACAAAACACATGCAACACATATCTCACAAAGCCAGTGTGCCGAACAGTCACAGCCCTTAAGGCTAAACAACACACCTGATACACTTGTAATAGGTGACTCTATCATCAGGCACACTGACATCCCGCTCACCAGGCTGAACAAGGAGAAGGTCATGGTGAGCAGCCTGTCGGGTGCTAGGATCCACCACATAACACAAGCACTCAGGTCACTCCAAGGCAAGTACAAATATGACTCAGTCATTGTCCATGCTGGTGTGAATGACCTGAGATGTACCTCCCTGGACTACATGAAAAGAGACATACAGGAGCTCTCTGAGCATGTAGCCCAGACCGGTATGACCCTGACCTTGAGTAGCATCTTACCCTCACCGAGAATGATGCCACAATATGAAGACAAGATGATCAATTTCAACTTGCCTTGAACCTGGTCGATTTCTTTGAAACAGTCACCAAGGCCATTGACAAGGGGAAGGTGGTCCACACAGCCTACCCAGACCTCGCAAAAGCCTTTGATACAATACCCCACTCGGGCATTATAGATAAGCTCACCAGCTTAAATATAAACCCCTATGTCACTAGATGGGTTGCAAACTGGCTCAAGGACAGAACCCACATGGTTAGAATAGCTGGAGCCATGTCAGACTCCAAACCAGTTACAAGTGGCATCCCACAAGGCTCAGTCCTGGCACCTCTCTTGTTCGGTATATATTTCTTAGAGGTACAGGCCAACACAGAAGGACTGTGGCTGACCAAGTTCACAGATGACTGCAAACTGAAGCCATAATAGACTCTCCAGCCGACACAAGCATCCTCCAAAAGGGCCTCATAGAAACAGACAACTGGTGCCAGAGCCATGGCCTCAAGCTAAACGCCAAAAAGTGTATAGTCATCCCCTTTGGCAAAAACAAAGTGCCCACAAATTACCGCATAGGTGGTAATCCATTAAGTACAGAAGAAGTAATTAGGGACCTGGGGACCCAAGTTGATAGCAATCTCTCATTTGACAACCACGTGGCCAAAGTGGTTAGAAAAACATTTTATATAGCCCACCTAATCATGAAGGGATTCACATCTAGATCAGGAGAAGTCATCGTGCCTCTTTACTCATCCCTCATCAGGCCCATAATTGAGTACAATGCCCCTTTGGGATGTACCTTACCAGACACCTGCAGCAACTGGAAAGACCCCAAAAGTACCTCACCAAGAGGATCAAGGGACTCAAACAGATGCTGTATGCTGCCTGGTTAAAGAAACTCCAGCTCTACTCAGTGGCATACCGCCTGCTCAGAGGTGATCTGTGCCTGACGTATAAAGCCATGTCCAACCCGGAATTAATGGACATGCTGCACCTCAGAAAATCCAAATCCCATCGAGCTACGCGCTCGAGGGACTTGAACCTCAGCACTGAAATAAATAGGACATGCTGGAGGGACAGATTCATAACCCAGAGGCTCCCTTCACTCTGGAATAAAATCCCAGTCCAGGTTAGGCAGAGTCCCTCATTGACTCTCTTCAAGAGGAATCTTGATGAGTGGATGGGAGATCATAGGTTTACCCCGGGTATCACTTCTGTGTCACTGTTAGACAGAGGCACAGTATACTAACCTTGAAAAAGGGCATAGCAAAATTAATTTAAAATGGGTGGCGAAAGCCAAACATACCCTGGCTAGGCTTATAAATGCCCTAGGTCAGATAGCCTAGTACGAACCTATGAACCTAACCTATGAACCTATATATACACACATATATATATATATATATATATATATATATATATATATATAAAAGAATTCAAATTTCAGAACATCCAACCTCCAGAGGATCGAAGTTCTGAAATATCAAACCATACAAAAAATTTAAAACGTTACAAAACATCTTCTTTCACATTTTTAGAAGGGGGCAAGCACCTCTGCATCCCCCACACCCCCTGCAACTTAAATAAACCCATTCCGCACTGTATGGCGATCTCCATTGCAAAGGTTTGATATTTCAAAACTTCAATCATCTGGTCTTCCCAGACCAGTGATTCAATGTTTTGAAATTTCAATATTGTGAAGGGGACCTTTATGTATATGTTTATGTATATATGTATATATATATATATATATATATATATATATATATATATATATATAGGCGTTCGAAAGACATGCGTAAATAGGCGTGCCTTCACTGAAGGTTGAACGTCGAGCTGGCACCTCGGCGTTCATGAAAATATACTGCCAATCATTCAATCATTAGTGGACCGGAGTTCCGCTGTGGTGACCACTAACCGGAAAAAGCCAAAAGACAACAATATATATATATATATATATATATATATATATATATATATATATATAAATCCAACAAACAGCACAATTAACAAAGCCAGGGCCAGCCGATATCTAGTCCCAGTATACCTTCAGCATATGTATCAAATGCTGAACAAAATCATAAATGAAAAAATTCAGCGTAGTTCAAATGATGAAAACTATTCCAATGACTCAGTTTAACAGCTTGCCAGCATTTCAGTAGATGTGCATAAAGAACATGCTCCATGATGAATAGCTAAAAGTATAGACAGATTTATTCAGCTTGCAGAAATAAAAACAATAAAACTGTAGAGGGATAAGCGCTTTCGGGTTACTCCAAACAACCCTTCTTCAGATCCATATAACTTGTGTCTCTCTGATTTTTAAAATACTTTCAACCAATGAACAGCTAGCTTCAATTTGACGTGTCATAGATGTCTCTTCAATCTCCACCCTTTCAGGGCGGGTTTCATAGGGAAAGCTGTATTGAGCCCAGGTTTTTGATGTGCTCTCAGTTTCCCTATCCAAAGCATTTCTTCTTGTTCAAGTCTATTATTCACATCACCCCCTCTCTTTGAAATATATATGATATGTAAAACTCTAAATACAAAACTATGTCCTTCACTATGTCTAATATGCTTGACCAAGGGATTTTTATAGTCTTTAAGTCTTATATCACTGATGTGTTTGGACAGTCTCTCTTTCATCTGTCGTATCGTTTTTCTGACATAGAAATTGTCGCATGCTAGGCAAGTGGTTAGGTATATGACATTCTTTGTAGTGCAATCTGCATAAAAATTACTAACATATCTCTTTTTAGTAACTGGATGCTCGAAATAGCCATCCGTACATATATATCTGCACATGGAGCACCTTCTACATGGAAAAGTTCCTTTTCTCCTTGAGATAGTGTGTGATTCCATTTCATTATCTTTACATAGTATTTGCTTTAAGTTCCTTGCATTTCTGAAACAAAACTTAGGTTCTTCTCCCAGGACTTCTTTACATTCTTCACTTGACATAAGTATCTTCCAATTCCTTTTCACTATGTTACATACTTCTTCTGTGCCCGTTGTATGGGTAAGCACCATTTTCAGTTCTTTATATGGATACATATATTGATTCATATTCTCTTGTTTCCCTCTTAATTACGGTCTGCCTTTCTCATTCCTTTCCAAATCTTCTTCTTGTCTCATACTCAACACCTCTTCTTCTCTATACCCTCTTGCCTTCAGATGTTCCGACATGTCATCCATCTCCATTGCAAGAGTTGTGTCGTCCAAATGTACCATGGACGTTCTTAAAAACTGTCACCTCATGATGTTCTTATGGGTGTATCTTGGGTGCATACTACTTCTTGGTAGAATACTATTTTTCCAGCAATCCTTTCTATACAGACTAGTTTCTATTTTCCCTTCTCCATACTGTGTGATTAGTACATCAAGGAAGTCCATCTGCACATCACTGTGGGTCACAGTGAACTGTAAAAAGTTTGTACTGTTCTCCAAATATTTATGGAATCTGTCGAATTCTTCAACGTCACCTTCCCATATGATGTAAATGTCATCCACAAACCTTAAATATACTTTTAAGTGGTTCTTCCATGGATTATCTTGATGTATTACTCTATCCCCCCAATGCGCCAAAACTATGTTTGCATAGCTATTGGTGCATGGCGTACCCATCGCTACACCACATAACTGTATATAGTATTTCGCTTCAAACTTGAAGACATTGTTGTTCAAAATAATCTCCATTAGGTCACACAGAATTGTAACCTGTCTTTCAACATATGTGCCTTCGTTCAATAGAAAACTTCTTAATGCTGCTATTCCATAACCATTGGGGATACTGGTGAACAAATTCTTAATGTCTATACTAATCATATGTTTCTTATTATCCCTTTTCATGCTGGTATATTCACTTAGCTTCTCAAGGAACATCTTGATATCTTTAAGGACAGCTGGAGCCTTGTCTAAAGCCCTTTTAATATGGTGTTCCACGTAAATTGATGCTGGCTCAGTAATCCATCCTGCTCCGGCTACAATAGGCCTCAATGATGGTTTATATAGATCCTTATGTACTTTAGGGAGACACTTATAAGCTGGAATCAAAGGATGCTCTATACGAAGATAGTTACATAATTCAACTGTGATCAAGTTGTGTTCTCAGAGTTCTTCCAGATATAATCTTACTCTCATTTCAATTTTCTCCAACTCACTCTTACTAATTTCTTTATACGATGTTACATCCTGTAATAGCATCATGACTTCTTCATTGTACTTGGCTTTATCCATCAGAACCACCCCACCTGCTTTATCAGCGGGTCTGATGGTTAATTCTGTATTCCCTTCTAATTCTTTCAAAGCCATTCTCTCTTCTTTTGTAATATTATAACTTCTTCTTATATTATTTTGTAAATACTCAACAATTTCTTGTTCAGATACATTAATAAAAGTGTCCATCACTGCATTATTTTGTGGCATAAAGCCACTAGGTTTCTTAAAAAGATCCAGCTCAGTTTCTTTGTTGTTTTTGTACATACTTTTCAGCATCACTTCACGTCCAAATGACCTCAGGCTCAACATGGCCTCATTGTCTTCCATACCACTAGTGGGTATAAATTTCAGGCCCTTATTAAAGATGTTAATATGCTTGTCTGTTAATGGAAAAGATGAAAGGTTGAAAACCAAAGATTCTTTACCATCTTCATTTACCGCTCCTCTATGTGTGATCACCTTCTTTTCCTCCCTCTGCTCAGTGATCTTATTTCTTTCCTGTTCCTTACTTCCCTTGTTCGAAATGGAAGTACTGGAAAAACCACATCCATCATACAACTCTTCGTTATTGCACCCAAGTCATTACTCAACACTTCCTTCTGATTGCTCTTAATGGATAACAGACTGGACAAAGTCAACACCTGATTAGTCTTCTGTATTATCCCTTGTGGTGGTGGATTGTTCATATCTGTATTCTCATGTAAATTTTGATTACCATGGTTTTCTCTCACTTTATCTCTACTATTATCAGTCTCATTCAATAATTCCCTTTGTACACTTCTCTGAGGGCTCTGTCCTGTAACTCATTCCTCTTAGGTACTTGCTGTTCTTTAACAAAGTCCCTTGACCAAGTGAACACATCACCCCTTTAAAATCTTCATAATCTCTTCTATTTTTTTTCTTTTTAACTTGCTCAAACTTATTATCATACAGTGAAATTTTATAACAGACTTCTTTTAGCTTTGATGTACATATCTATTTGTTGAGGTCCCGCTCCAAGTACATCTGTAAACCCTCTATTTTCTTAATTAAATCATTCTCCCTTGGTAAAAAATGTTCTATAAGTAATTTCATGTAGCTTCGGCTGTGTTCCAAATTGAGACACTGCCATTTCTTCAATAACTCAGGTTGGGAATTCCCTTGTGTAGGCATAAGCAAAACTCTTAGGCCTCTCGGCACTATGTTGTAGTGCAGGCATGCCTCTAGGTGTTGCCACTGCCATTGCAACCTTTTTAATTCATACAAGCCATCTTCCATTTCTCTCACATCATTGTAAAATCTATGCATATCCACAGTGCTTTGCCTTTCACTTTCAAGCATTACAGGTCTTATCCCTTCTTCTAAAAAATCCAACTTTAACAATGGATTGTCGCTTCTATTAAATAAAAGTCTATTTGACTTACTTTGTGTTGGCAAAGATCTTGTTTTAGAAATGCAAGGAACTTAAAGCAAATACTATGTAAAGATAATGAAATGGAATCACACACTATCTCAAGGAGAAAAGGAACTTTTCCATGTAGAAGGTGCTCCATGTGCGGATATATATGTACGGATGGCTATTTCGAGCATTCAGTTACTAAAAAGAGATATGTTCGTAATTTTTATGCAGATTGCACTACAAAGAATGTCATATACCTAGCCACTTGCCTAGCATGTGACAATTTCTATGTCGGAAAAACGATACGACAGATGAAAGAGAGACTGTCCAAACACATCAGTGATATAAGACTTAAAGACTATAAAAATCCCTTGGCCAAGCATATTAGAGATAATGAAGGACATAGTTTTGTATTTAGAGTTGTACATATCATATATATTTCAAAGAGAGGGGGTGATGTGAATAATAGACTTGAACAAGAAGAAATGCTTTGGATAGGGAAACTGAGAGCACTTCAAAAACCTGGGCTCAATACAGCTTTCCCTAGGAAACCCACCCTGAAAGGGTGGCGATTGAGGAGACATCTATGACATGTCAAATTGAAGCTAGCTGTTCATTGGTTGAAAGTATTTTAAAAATCAGATACTTGAGAGACACAAGTTATATGGATCTGAAGAAGGGTTGTTTGGAGTAACCCGAAAGCGCTTATCCCTCTACAGTTTTATTGTTTTTATTTCTGCAAGCTGAATAAATGTGTCTATACTTTTAGCTATTCATCTTGGAGCATGTTCTTTATGCACAGCTACTGAAATGCTGGCAAGCTGTTAAACTGAGTCCTTGGAATTGTTTTCAGCATTTGAACTACACTAAATTTTTTCATTTATGCTTTTGTTCAGCATTTGATACATATGCTGAAGGTATACTGGGACTAGATATCGGCTGGCCCTGGCTTTGTTAATTGTGTTGTTTGTTGGATTTTTGATATTTTATTACAGCACACTCCTGAGTTCCGGACTTATTTTGTTTGGATTTATTGTGTTTTGTCACGGTACCCAAGGAGACGTGGCTGAAGGGAGAGCCGAGAAAGGTGTTGAGGAACAGAATGGTAACGTACATACAAGTCAGCTATTAATGGTAGGAAGATATTTGCCAACACAAAGTAAGTCAAATAGACTTTTATTTAATAGAAGCGACAATCCATTGTTAAAGTTGGATTTTTTAGAAGAAGGGATAAGACCTGTATTGCTTGAAAGTGAAAGGCAAAGCACTGTGGATATGCATAGATTTTACAACGATGTGAGAGAAATGGAAGATGGCTTGTATGAATTAAAAAGGTTGCAATGGCAGCAGAAACACCTAGAGGCATGCCTGCACTACAACATAGTGCCGAGAGGCCTAAGAGTTTTGCTTATGCCTACACAAGGGAATTCCCAGCCTGAGTTATTGAAGAAATGACAGTGTCTCAATTTGGAACACAGCCGAAGCTACATGAAATTACTTATAGAACATTTTTTACCAAGGGAGTATGATTTCATTAAGAAAATAGAGAGTTTGCAGATGTACTTGGAACGGGACTTCAACAATGAGATATGTACATCAAAGCTAGAAGAAGTCTATTATAAAATTTCACTGTATGATAATAAGTTGGACCAAGTTAAAAAGAAAAAATTAGAAGAGATTATGAAGATTTTAAAAGGGGTGATGTGTTCACTTGGTCAAGGGACTTTGTTAAAGAACAGCAAGTACCTAGGAGGAATGAGTTACAGGACAGAGCCCCTCAGAGAAGTGTACAAAGGGCATTATTGAATGAGACTGATAATAGTAGAGATAAAGTGAGAAAAAAACATGGTAATCAAAATTTACATGAGAATACAGATATGAACAATCCACCACCACAAGGGATAATACAGAAGACTAATCAGGTGTTGACTTCGTCCAGTCTGTTATCCATTAAGAGAAATCAGAAGGAAGTGTTGAGTAATGACTTGGGTGAAATACAGAAGAGTGGTATGACGGATGTGGTTTATCCAGTACTTCCACTTCGAATAAGGGAAGTAAGGAACAGGAAAGAAATAAGATCACTGAGCAGAGGGAGGAAAAGAAGGTGATCACACATAGAGGAGCGGTAAATGAAGATGGTAAAGAATCTTTGGTTTTCAACCTCTCATCTTTTCCATTAACAGACAAGCATATTAACATCCTTAATAAGGGGCTGAAATTTATACCCACTAGAGGTATGGAAGACAATGAGGCCATGTTGAGCCTGAGGTCATTTGGACGTGAAGTGATGCTGAAAAGTATGTACAAAAACAACAAAGAAACTGAGTTGGATCTTTTTAAGAAACCTAGTGGCTTTATGCCACAAAATAATGTGGTGATGGACACTTTTATTAATGTATCTGAACAAGAAATTGTTGAGTATTTACAAAATAATAGAAGAAGAAGTTATAATATTACAAAAGAAGAGAGAATGGCTTTGAAAAAATTAGAAGGGAATACAGAATTAACCATCAGACCCGCTGATAAAGGAGGTGGGGTGGTTCTGATGGATAAAGCCAAGTACAATGAAGAAGTCATGATGCTATTGCAGGATGTAACATCGTATAAAGAAATTAGTAAGAGTGAGTTGGAGAAAATTGAAATGAGAGTAAGATTATATCTGGAAGAACTCTGAGAACACAACTTGATCACAGTTGAATTATGTAACTATCTTCGTATAGAGCATCCTTTGATTCCAGCTTATAAGTGTCTCCCTAAAGTACATAAGGATCTATATAAATCATCATTGAGGCCTTTTGTAGCCGGAGCAGGATGGATTACTGAGCCAGCGTCAATTTATGTGGAACACCATATTAAAAGGGCTTTAGACAAGGCTCTAGCTGTCCTTAAAGATACCAAGACGTTCCTTGAGAAGCTAAGTGAATATATCAGTATGAAAAGGGATACTAAGAAACATATCATGATCAGTATGGACATTAAGAATTTGTTCACCAGTATCCCCAATGGTTATGGAATAGCAGCATTAAGAAGTTTTCTATTGAACGAAGGCACATATGATGAAAGACAGGTTACAATTCTGTGTGACCTAATGGAGATTATTTTGAACAACAATGTCTTCATGTTTGAAGGGAAATACTATATACAGTTATGTGGTGTAGCGATGGGTACGCCATGCGCCAATAGCTATGCAAACAAAGTTTTGGCGCATTGGAAGGATAGAGTAATACATCAAGACAATCCATGGAAGAACCACTTAAAAGTATATTTAAGGTTTGTGGATGACATTTACATCACATGGGAAGGTGACGTTGACGAATTCAACAGATTCCATATATATTTGGAGAACAGTACGAACTTTTTACAGTTCACTGTGACCCACAGTGATGTGCAGATGGGCTTCCTTGATGTATGAATCACACAGTATGGAGAAGGGAAAATAGAAACTAGTCTGTATAGAAAGGATTTCTGGAAAAATAGTATTCAACAAAGAAATAGTATGCACCCAAAATACACCCATAAGAACATCATGAGGGAACAGTTCTTAAGAACGTCCAGGATACATTCGGACGACACAACTCTTGAAATGGCGATGGATGACATGTCGGAACATCTGAAGGCAAGAGGGTATAGAGAAGAAGTGGTGTTGAGTATGAGACAAGAAGAAGATTTGGAAAGGAATGAGAAAGGCAGACAGTACTTAAGAGGGAAACAAGAGAATATGAATCAATATAAATATCCATATAAAGAACTGAAAATGGTGCTTACCCATACAACGGACACAGAAGAAGTATGTAACATAGTGAAAAGGAATTAGAAGATACTTATGTCAAGTGAAGAATGTAAAGAGGCCCTGGGAGAAGAAACTAAGTTTTGTTTCAGAAATGCAAGGAACTTAAAGCAAATACTATGTAAAGATAATGAAATGGAATCACACACTTTCTCAAGGAGAAAAGGAACTTTTCCATGTAGAAGGTTCTCCATGTGCAGATATATATGTACGGATGGCTATTTCGAGCATCCAGTTACTAAAAAGAGATATGTTAGTAATTTTTATGCAGATTGCACTACAAAGAATGTCATATACCTAGCCACTTGCCTAGCATGTGACAATTTCTATGTCGGAAAAACAATACGACAGATGAAAGAGAGACTGTCCAAACACATCAGTGATATAAGACTTAAAGACTATAAAAATCCCTTGGTCAAGCATATTAGAGATAATGAAGGACATAGATTTGTATTTAGAGTTTTACATATCATATATATTTCAAAGAGAGGGGGTGATGTGAATAATAGACTTGAACAAGAAGAAATGCTTTGGATAGGTAAACTGAGAGCACATCAAAATACTGGGTTCAATACAGCTTTCCCTATGAAACCCACCCTGAAGGGGCAGAGATTGAAGAGACATCTGTGACACGTCAAATTGAATCTAGGTGTTCATTGGTTGAAAGTATTTTAAAAATCAGATACTTGAGAGACACAAGTTATGTGGATCTGAAGAAGGGTTGTTTGGAGTAACCCGAAAGCACTTATCCTTCTACAGTTTTATTGTTTTTATTTCTGTAAGCTGAATAAATGTGTCTATACTTTTAGCTATTCATCTTGGAGCATGTTCTTTATGCACATCTACTGAAATGCTGGCAAGCTGTTAAACTGAGTCATCGGAATTGTTTTCAGCATTTGAACTACGCTGAATTTTTTCATTTATGCTTTTGTTCAGCATTTGATACATATGCTGAAGGTATACTGGGACTAGATATCGGCTGGCGCTGGCTTTGTTGTTTTGTTTGTTGGATTTTTGATATTTTATTACAGCACACTCCTCACTCCTGAGTTCCGGACTTATTTTGTTTGTATATATATATATATATATATATATATATATATATATATATATATATATATATATAGTTAAATATATGTATGCATACACACACACACACACACACACACACACACACACACACACACACACACACACACACACACACACACACACACACACAAAATACACACACACACCCACACACACCCACATATATATATATATATATATATATATATATATATATATATATATAATATATATATATATATATATATATATACAGAGAGAGAGAGAGTGACACAGTGGTGCAGTGGATAGCATTGTCGCCTCAAAGCAAGAGGTTTCCCTGTTCAGCTCACAGCTGGAGTGCCTTCTGTGCTGAGTCTGCATGTCTTCCCTGTGTATGCACTGGTTTCATCTAGGAGCTACAGTTTCCTTTGTCATTCAGAAGACATGCACTAGGTGGATTGGACACTTTAAACTGGCTATAGGTGATTGTGCACACGAGTGTGTGGTGTGGAAGAACAACTGTGGCAAATCTAGACATGTAAAGGTGTAAACCTTGGCTCTAAATGATTGCACTGTTGAAGTTACAGCCCCATCCCATGTGCAAAAATGGGGAAATAGGAGTTGTGGATGTATATAGATATAAATATAGATATAGATATAGATATAGATATAGATACAGATATACTACTTATATAGTATATTATACAGAAGAAAATGAGTACTTACTGTAGAACTCTGGTCTCTTTGCCTGTACTTCTGATACTCATTTCCCACCCCCCACCTCCAATTCTCTGCAGGTTATTGTACCTGTGGCAGCATTGCTCTCTGGAGTGGGGGATACCTATCACTGAAAACAGGTGCATAAGTCTCAACCTCTTAAGAGGCCAATGCAGAATACAGACACTAGCAATCTGACAAACAATCAAAATGTGGAGCACCCTATTTTTGCACTGCACAAAAATACACCATTTCCATGGAGCCTGGACAACTCTCAGCAGAACTGGGGACAAATCCAGAATTAATAAGGAGCACTTAAAATATTTCTACTTACGTTGAGACATTGACAGAATAAGAGAATGTGAATTAATATACATTTTCTGAAATAACCAAAGCTTATAATTATAATTGTTCATTTAGGTATGATTCGCAATCTTTGCTCCAAAAGTCACCACTTTTAGGAAGGATTAAAAGGGACAGAGGTAAAATTGGAGTCAAAATCAGGGACATGTTAATACATAAATAGGAAATGGAAAGTGAAAGTGAATAAAAAATAAATAATCAAATGTTGACACTTTAACTTTTACAGAGAAACTCTACCCCTGTCTGTGTCATAGAGTGTACAAATTCAGCCACTTACCTCTATCCAATTAGGAAGAAATAGCATTTGCAACTCCAGCACAAGTCCACAACTCCTCAACAGCAGACAATGAGATAGAAACAAAATATCCAAAGTTGTAGCTTCCAGCAGCATTCAGCAGCCCAGCAACAGCACTACTGTGACTGTCCCACTACCAGCTTAAGTCACAAAGCAAATTTCAACCTTTTTAGTCAGTCCTTTTAGTTTTACCACAAGTTGTTTGGTGGTCTTGTACACCATCACTGTACCCTAATACATAGACATCCAGAGCTTTGTTGCCCAGTCCCGGACACTGTGTCCTGCTGGTATTCTTGAGTCTCATCCATGCACATGGTCAACTGAATCCTCAAATCTGGATAAGGAAACGGTGATGAAAATCATAAAGAACCTTGTCAAAATCAAAACGATAATTTATGTACTTCTCAGCTGTCCAGATTTTCACAGAATGTCTGGATTTTTGCCTCATATTTTAGGTCTACTCTTCATAAAATATGTGGTTTTCTGGTAAATTACTGAGGATTGAAGTTACTAAATAGTGACAGACATTTGAATTTGAAGCTTCATATCCTTCAGAAAATGCATGCTAACACACATCCTGTTACTCTAGCAACTTTCTACGTTTATAAGAATAATATTTACAACATGTCCCCATTTTGGGACTTTGTCCACATGTTATTTCAGGCTTCATCCAGATTTCTTGAGTGAAGAGGTTGAGAGGTATGATGATCTCTTTCACTCTCTGCACCCTGCAATACCTTTTTTGAAGATACTGCAGTAGCACGGAATGGCCAAATTCTCTGCATCCTCAATAGCTCCCTTTGCTTTAGGAATAGTGACTTTATTGGGTCATATACCACAATGCTGATTGGCTGCAATTGCATTATATGAACCAATCAAAAATTGCAAAGCAGAACCAGCACTGTTCAGTACAGAACAGCGGAACAGTGAGCTAACTCGTGGTTAAATGCAGAGCGTTCCACACAATCAGGAGCACTTGGCTACTCAGGAGAGGTGATCCCCCTAAAATGACCAGGAAATCTAGTTTCACTCAGATATCACCAGCAGTAACACCCTCCAACTTTTGCAGGTACAATGACTGCAGTAGATGAAGAAGAATTTTAGTCTTTTTCTCTTCTTCAACCAGCTTGGGATACAACTCTCAGCTTTAGCAGTCATACTATCTCTGCTAGGATAAAATGAAAATTAAGAGAGAAGACTACTAAGGTGTGAACTGAATCCACTAGAATGTAAATCACTCTGTCAGGATCCTCACATCCTGTTCAGACTCACACTGGGAGCAGAAAAGTAGGTGCATTCTAGCCTTAGTTCATCATGCACCAACATTGTGCAATTAGGCTGAAGCATGAGTATTTTGTGGCTTGTCAACAATAGAACAAACTGAGCTATTCCAAAAACAGCACTTGCACGTATGCACTTTAATGCAATTCATACAACTAAGTTTGGCAATGCCTAATTTGCATATGAACTTCTTAAACTGGATCAAACTTTCACCAGTCTTTTTACAATTCACCATTTTTACAGCTGTTGGGATCCACATTTACAAAAAGCAATAATGTAGCTAGGGTGGGGCAAGAGAGGCAAAAGCCCTAGGCACAAAGTGTTGGGGGGCACAATCAGTCAGTCCCAATCACTCTTTAATGTAATACTGTTTTTTAAAAGCTAGTATTGCATTTGCAGTCAAACCTGAGTGCTATAGCATGCAGGTGAGGTATAAACTGTAGCAACTGTTTTCTACAGTTTAAAAGAAAAAAAATGTTTGTTTTTTTTGTTTTTTTTAATAAAATACGTTAAAAGAGGGTGGAGGCAGCACACAGAAATGGGACCTGAATGGTTGGGGCTAGAGGAAGCCAACTCTTCACTTAAAAAGCTGAGGAGGTGGGGCAATGGTTCATAACACGGGTCCAAGGCACTAATTAAACCAGCTTCACTTCTCACAAAAAGAGTTATGGAGAGTTTGAATTAAATAAATACATACATAAAACTTTAAAAAAAGGCACAGTACAGCTCTTCTACAGTTTAAAAGTGAAAAAAAAACTTTTTTAAGTAAAACCTGAATGCTGTAGTGCTCTGTGTAGGTAGGTATAAACTGTAGCAACTGTTTGCTACATTTGAAACAAGCAGTTTGCTAGTGTTTAAAAATAATTTTTTATACTAAAATATGAGTGCTGCAGGGCTCTATGCAGGCAGGGTATAAAATGTAACAACTGTTAGCTATATTTGTCAGGACAGTGGCACATATTTTCAAAGTGTAATGGCAGTGACCCCTACCCATCAACAGGTAGATCACTCCATAGACCGTAATACAGGCTCACACATTCATCGTAATGAAGAAATGACATTACAATGAGGGGGATCATGACACGGCACAAAACATTTCTTGTGCCCAGCCTGTATATGCTGATGAATAAATAACCCTTTTAGAGGTAGCAGCTCCTACAGTTACACAAGTATACAGGGTTGACAAGTGAGGACATCTTTCACAGTTAGCTCCAGAGACACACAAAGCCTTGTTTACAACAGATGTGCCATGACAGATCAGGCTCAGAATATTGCCACTGAGAGGTAGGTAGAGATGGTTAGAGTACTACAGGGTATGCATGAGGAAGTTCATCAGCACATGGAAATGGTGGAGGCCAGGGACAATGTCATGATGATCCGCATGTGCACTATGGTTGCACACAAGACATCCATGTCAGCCTCCATCCACACAATTTAAGGACTTACCAGACACACACTGGAGACACATCTGGACATGGCCGAGAGTGTATTCACATGCATAGTGGATTAACAGCCTCTTACTGTGTGCATCCCAGAAAAATGCTGCAGATATTCATGTGGATTCCCCAAGCAAGAAGGTAGTCAGGCCTCATCAGATTTTCATGGCATGTAGCAGAACCTCTCAGTAAAGGTCTAGGTCTAAGTCTCGAAGTATTGTTAGGTCAGCACCAAGAGGTTCCCTTGCATCTAGTAGATCCCACCTTTAGACCACTAAGCATCAAACTCAGGTGCTCACAATCTCTGGGACCATCACCAACACTATATTTGGAGGACATTGTTTAACATACCTTACAAATGTAAGTACAATTTAGGACATCAGTGATAGAGACGTTACTCCATATAAGTCACTTTGTAAACATGGGATACATTATTTTGCATGACATGAGCTTCGCAGGGCAAATGCTGTACTTACTTCTTACACCTGAAATAAATAAAAGAGGGAACAGGAATAAGAATATATTAAAAAGAGAGACAGAGAGAAAGACAGAGAGAAAATATACACCAGCAGCAATGACACATTTCATGATGATAAACAAACACATTTCTTCAGTAACACTGCAGTGAATTACTCAGATGCATTATCATCACCATCATCAACCCACTTTTTCTTTTCCTATTTTTTGCATGGGGGCAAGGGGATTGTGTCAACTGTCACCACCTCTCTCTATTCTATGTCAGTCTCCTAGCTTTTGCAACAGTCATGCCTGACTGTTCCAGGTCTTTTCTCACACAATCCATCATTCACTTTGATGAATGTCCTCATTTCCTCTTGCCTTCTTCCTCTTTCTCCTAAATCTTCTTCACCAAATCATTTTCTGATTGGCTGTGCATGCGCCTGAACCACTGTAATATATTCTATTTCACCTTCTCTGTAACTGGAGCTTAAGCAAAAATAACAAGTTATGCTAAAGACCTGTTGTACCAAACCAGATAAATACGAAAAATAAAGTACAGGTCACCGCTGAAATATTCTTTGTGGAATCTCCTTTATTAAAAGTAGCTTTGAATAATCCTTCATCAGACATAATTCAAAGTAACAAAAGCAGCCATATTTAAAACACAGATCATCCAATCACTTACTCCTAAAAGCCCGCCTTTTTTGTAAAGCAGGTTTAATTGGTAAAACATCGTTAAGACCAGGTGGTCTATGAGCTCTTAAATCTACTATCCACTTGGATTCAGCTAATGCTGTTCTATGCTGAATGTCCCCCCCCCTCTCATTAGTGGCAATATTTACAATGCATCTGAACTTAAAAGTGTGTGTGGGATTAATCTCTATATGTCTGAATAAAGCATTGCTCACTTGACATGTTCTAATATTACTAATATGCTGTAAAATCCGAACCTTCAGCATGTTATTTGTCATACCTACATAAAAACTTTCACATTGTTCACAATTGGCCATATATACTAAGTGTTTTGTCCTGCAAGTAGCCCTCCTTTAAATATAAAAGTTTGTGTCTTATCAGGATGTTTATATTCAGTGTCACTATTAATATATTGACAAGCCTTGCAGTTGCCACAGGGATATGTGCCTGCTCTAATATCTATTGTAGGTCTCTTATTCAAATATGTCTCCTTACATAACAGGTCCTTGAGATTGTTGTTTCTCCTATAATTAAACATGGGGCGTTCTGCCACTACGTCCTTAAGACTAGTATCACTTCTTAGGATATTCCAATTGTTCTGAACTATATTACATATGTCTTTAATATTACTACCATCGTAAAAGTATTTTAGGTTGTTCCTTCCTGCTACTACATAATCCTGTATCTATTTGTCTGCCAATAACAGGCCCTTGCATCCATGGCCTATTCTTTGTCTTCCTATGTAATACATTGTTACTAACCACCTTACTAACCATGTTCCTCTCATAGCCCCTATCCAAAAAATGTCCACTCAGCCTAGAAAGTTCCTCATCACAATAAGTATCTTCAGAACATACCCTAGATATCCTACCACTTGGCTCTTGACAATATTGGGAAAGATATGCCTCGGTGCATGCTGTCATAGGATAACAATGCATTTTGCCAACATTGTTTCCTGTACAATTTCGAGGTGAAACCAAGGTTACTCTGTTCCACACAAACATCCAGGAACTCTATCTGAGTAAAAGAAGTTTTGGCACTAAAGGTCAAAAAAGTGGTGGTGGTGTGGAGAAAGGCTAAAAAGCTCTCAAAGGTAGAAGTATCCCCATCCCACAAAATAAAACGTCATCCACAAATCTGACATACAAAACTATGTACTTATTCCATTCCTGATTATTAAGAATTTCCTTGGTTTCCCATTTGGACATAACCAAATTTGCATATGTATTAGCAGAGGGGGTGCCCATAGCTACCCCCTGTGCTTGTCTGTATATGGACCCTGGTCCTATAAAGACATTGTTGTTCAATACCAAAGCTAATAAATTCTCCACAACCAGTCGCTTATGCTCAGTTGCTCCCAATCTACTAATTACTTCACCCACTGCTGTTATCCCATATTGTTGTTCAATAACAGTAAACAAACTGTTGACATCCAGTGTAGCCATCAATAATCCACCATGTTTGGGCTTGGTGGCTGCAGCTAATAGCCCCAAGAAATGCCCTGTGTCTCTTAGAATGTTATCTATCTGTTCTAAATATGGTTTAAGTATAAACTCCAACCATATAGAAATATTCTCAGTGACCCACCCTCTCCCCGAAACAACGGGTCTGAGTGGTGGGTCTGTCAATGATTTATGTATTTTGGGCATGGCCTTGAATACAGGCGTAACTGGTTTATCTACCTTGAGGAACTCATAGACTTCATGTTCTAACAAACCCCTCTCTAATAAATTGTTTAACTGGCTATGTACATTATCTATAATCATTCTAACTTGTAAAGGGTTGATGGGTACATATGCTCCATCTAAAGTCAGTGTGTCTAACAATTTCCTTTCATACCAACATGTATCTAATACGATGGCTCCCCCCTTATCAGCCATCTTAATGGTGATTTCTTTCTTGTCCATAAGGCCATGTAAAGCAGTCCTTTGTGTCGGTGTAAGATTATAATATCTATTAGCACTTCTCTCCTCGAAATATTTGAAAAGATCATTCTCACAAGCGTTCATGAACAAGTTAAGTGTGCTAATAGATATTATAATCTTACACCGACACAAAGGACAAGAAAGAAATCACCATTAAGATGGCTGATAAGGGGGGAGCCATCGTTGTATTAGATACATGTTGGTATGAAAGGAAATTGTTAGACACACTGACTTTAGATGGAGCATATGTACCCATCAACCCTTTACAAGTTAGAATGATTATAGATAATGTACATAGCCAGTTAAACAATTTATTAGAGAGGGGTTTGTTAGAACATGAAGTCTATGAGTTCCTCAAGGTAGATAAACCAGTTACACCTGTATTCAAGGCCATGCCCAAAATACATAAATCATTGACAGACCCACCACTCAGACCTTGTTCGGAGAGGGTGGGTCACTGAGAATATTTCTATATGGTTGGAGTTTATACTTAAACCATATTTAGAACAGATAGATAACATTCTAAGAGACACAGGGCATTTCTTGGGGCTATTAGCTGCGGCCACCAAGCCCAAACATGGTGGATTATTAATGGCTACACTGGATGTCAACAGTTTGTTTACTGTTATTGAACAACAATATGGGATAACAGCAGTGGGTGAAGTAATTAGTAGATTGGGAGCAACTGAGCATAAGCGACTGGTTGTGGAGAATTTATTAGCTTTGGTATTGAACAACAATGTCTTTATAGGACCAGGGTCCATATAGACAAGCACAGGGGTAGCTATGGGCACCCCTGTGCTATACATATGCAAATTTGGTTATGTCCAAATGGGAAACCAAGGAAATTCTTAATAATCAGGAATGGAATAAGTACATAGTTTTGTATGTCAGATTTGTGGATGACGTTTTATTTTGTGGGATGGGATACTTCTACCTTTGAGAGCTTTTAGCCTTTCTCCACACCACCACCACTTTTTGACCTTTAGTGCCAAAACTTCTTTACTCAGATAGAGTTCCTGGATGTTTGTGTGGAACAGAGTAACCTTGGTTTCACCTCGAAATTGTACAGGAAACAATGTTGGCAAAATGCATTGTTATCCTATGACAGCATGCACCCGAGGCATATCTTTCCCAATATTGTCAAGAGCCAAGTGGGTAGGATATCTAGGGTATGTTCTGAAGATACTTATTGTGATGAGGAACTTTCTAGGCTGAGTGGACATTTTTTGGATAGGGGCTATGAGAGGAACATGGTTAGTAAGGTGGCTAGTAACAATGTATTACATAGGAAGACAAAGAATAGGCCATGGATGCAAGGGCCTGTTATTGGCAGACAAATAGATACAGGATTATGTAGTAGCAGGAAGGAACAACCTAAAATACTTTTAATGATGGTAGTAATATTAAAGACATATGTAATATAGTTCAGAACAATTGGAATATCCTAAGAAGTGATACTAGTCTTAAGGACGTAGTGGCAGAATGTCCCATGTTTAATTATAGGAGAAACAACAATCTCAAGGACCTGTTATGTAAGGAGACATATTTGAATAAGAGACCTACAATAGATATTAGAGCAGGCACATATCCCTGTGGCAACTGCAAGGCTTGTCAATATATTAATAGTGACACTGAATATAAACATCCTGATAAGACACAAACTTTTATATTTAAAGGAGGGCTACTTGCAGGACAAAACACTTAGTATATATGGCCAATTGTGAACAATGTGAAAGTTTTATGTAGGTATGACAAATAACATGCTGAAGGTTCGGATTTTACAGCATATTAGTAATATTAGAACATGTCAAGTGAGCAATGCTTTATTCAGACATATAGAGATTAATCCCACACACACTTTTAAGTTCAGATGCATTGTAAATATTGCCACTAATGAGAGGGGGACATTCAGCATAGAACAGCATTAGCTGAATCCAAGTGGATAGTAGATTTAAGAGCTCATAGACCACCTGGTCTTAACGATGTTTTACCAATTAAACCTGCTTAAAAAAAGGCGGGCTTTTAGGAGTAAGTGATTGGATGATCTGTGTTTTAAATATGGCTGCTTTTGTTACTTTGAATTATGTCTGATGAAGGATTATTCCGAAAGCGCTTACTTTTAATAAAGGAGATTCCACAAAGAATAATTCAGCTGTGACCTGTACTTTATTTTTCGTGTAACTGGAGCTTCTTTGGCTTCTGCTCTAATTTCATCATTCCTTTATATGCCCCACAGTGTGCACCCTACTACCCATCTCATGTAAATTCATCTCTATCACCTCTAGCTTCCTGACCAGATTTCTGAACCATACATATTGTTTTGTGCACCCTACTTTTCAGCTTCTTTGGCATTCTTCTGTCAGAAATGAGTGGCTTGCTTTTTTCATAACATCTGCTCCTTTTCATGCAAAAAGGAATGTATAATGTACTGTGTAAGCTGACCATACACCACCCAACACAGCCCTCAAGTAAGACCGCATTGATCATGTATTATCTTTGTAACTTTACACTGTCATGTAGTGAATAGTGTGACAGATAGTTGTGGACTAAATGCTGCTTCTTTGCCTATGCAGTCATGTAACGTGCACAAGCTTGCCAGACAGGTTGCCACACTGCTGCCATCAGCTGGACACTGTTGCTATCATCACTAGTTGGAAAACTGATAGAGGGAGCTCCATAGCCACTATCAGTGACTGGCTGTGGCAGTTGCACATCAGACTGATTTATGATCATATTGTGCAGAATGAAGTAGGCCATAAACATTCTGTATGCAGTAACAGAGTCAAGCTGTAGCACCCCCTATGACACATCCAGGCAGGGGAAAAGGACTTTGAGAAGGATAAACAAGCACTCAATGGATATCTGTGTCTAATACTCCTATAGACAGGTGTCATTAGCCAAGGTTGGAGTGCATAGGTTGCATCACTAAACAGGAAAGGGACACACAACAAAAATAGTGCATGACTTAGTGTTACTCATGGCATCATATAGATAGGGAAATAACTATGCTTTACCATGATAGTATAGTTCACACTTCCCAAGTACGTGACCATGAGGAATCATATCATGCAGGAAGAGGCAGTACCACAAGCTTATGTGCCAAATGTGAAAACCCTGGGGGCACTGACAGAATGTTGGGCCAACACATTCATGATGTATCCCTATGCATTACACACTACCTAGCAGTTGATCGAATGATACTCTTTCCTGTCACAGTACCACTCCCCCTATGGTTCAGATGGTGCCATTATAGCAACATGGGTACACTGTCTTGTACCAAGTATCTCAGGAATACATGCCATTCCATAGAAGGCACATATGGTACTGGCTTGGTCCTTGGTGACACTTGGAAATCAATATGGTCTTCCACATGTGTCAAGAGTATACTGAGAATCTATTGCAGTATCCTCAAGGCAAAAGCCTGTGAGAAACCCAACATGTTCCAGTTTGTCACTGAAAGGTCATTTTGTGAGGGCTATACATACCTTGGTATTCACAGTGTAGGAAGGCCATACATTCCCTAAGTTTCTGCTTGTTGGCTTACAAGCTCACCATTTATCATATTCCTGTCCAATCTAAACTTACCCAATAATTCCTGTTCAGCATAGTTTAGATGAGCTATTCTTTGCCAATACCTAGACAACTGTGTTCTCATGGTATGGGTGGACTTGAAATTTTGCTAAGGTGTCACTTAATACTAGGAAATTTGCCTTACAATAATTCATAAAAGTTCCAAGGTAGCTGGGGCCCCAAGTTTTATTTTTATTTCAAAAGAGACAGCTTTATGGTCTGACCTGAGCAGTGAGGACATTACATGGGGGGGGGGGGTCAACATTCTCTCATAATTGTGAGGACCAGTTTGAGGGTGTTAACACCCCTAGTAGGCATACAGAAGTGGATTAGGGTGTGTCTGTTTACAAAGTTCAGGAATCTTTGGGCCTCCATATACAGGGGATGTGTATGATTCCCAGTTTGGAATGGGATAGTTAAAGTCACCCTTGAATATGGTGTTGGGTTGAATGGGAAGTGTCTCCAGTATGTTTAAGAATGAGTTATGTAGGCTTCTTCAGTCACAGACGGCCTAAGGAGCTTGCAAGGATATGGTATGGGACGTTTCCTATGTTAATTTGGACATGGAAAAGCTCAAGTGCGTCATACTGTTTGATAAGCTTGAGGTGTATTTGGTTTTGATTTAAATTGAGACATGTCAGCCTTTTGTCCCTTCATGTCCAGTAGTTGCTGTAAATGTGTGAAAGGCATTACAGCCCAGCACTGCTGGGGTACAGTCCATGGCTTAAACCAATTCTCATTAATGGCACAGATGTCTACATTCTCCAGGGTGAGGAAGAGAGCTTGCTGAGTGAAGTTTCTTGTTTAGACTCCTGGAACTGAGCAGTAATACCTTTAGATTTTCTTGGGTTTGTTTTACTTTATTGGAAGGCTTATCAGGTTGGTAATGCATAGAAAAGGCACTAGGGGTGAACAAGGTTTTTTAGGAGACAGGTGCAGACCATACCCAACAATGCAGCAATGTCTGTTAACTGTATCCTACCAGGCTGACAAATACTATGCCCCCATAAAATGACACCAAAAACTAAGTTAATCATTAAAGTCAATCTTCTGTTCATATTGTGACATCATCCTTGGAAAAGATAGAATGCTGCTCACTGCTAGGCTCATACTAGCCAGAGACGCAAAGTTCAAGAGCTCCTTAATGTCTCTTCATAGAGTCCAGGGAGGAATGTCTTAGGTCATTTACACCTACATAGATTACAAATAAGTCATACCAGTAGTTCTAGTTCAATTACCTGAGTGCATGTGTGATCTGGCAGCATATCTCTCAACATCTTAGAGCAAGAAATCTGGAAAAAGCCAAAAATAATGGGGGGACAAATGCCTCAAAATAGGGACAATGCTTAAATATTGCTCTTATTAACTTAGAAAGCTGAAAGAATAACAAGTTTTGTATTAGCATACATTTTAGGAAACTCAAATGTCTGCCTTTGTTTAGTGACTTCAGTGGTTGAGGATTTGCCAGACAAGCACACATTTTATAAGGGACAGACCAAAAATATGAGGCCAAAATCTGGATATTCTGCTAAAATCTGGACAATTCAGAGGGTTTGTCTGGCAGATCCCTGCCTCTGATAGGCAACTGTCAATGACTCTCCCCTTACTCAGTCTGGTGACTGGGGCACCTGTGTATCACACAACTGAGTCTCATATGACCATAATATTGGGTTGTGTGGTGGCTTACCTTATGGGCTTAGAAGCTGAGACACATGAAGTACAGCTATAGTCATGTATATAAAATCTGACAGCAGTACATATTTATGTAAATGATAATTCATTAATTGTTCTACCAACAATTTCCATATGATTTAGTGAGCTCAGTGCATTAGGTCCACCTGGAGGTCTAGAAACATTTTTATGTATTTAGGTATTCAGCAAAAATGGAACTTTTACATCCAGTGGATTTTTTTTTTAAGTTTTGGTTGCTAAAAAAGCCAATGACAATCTTTTTTCTATTATTTCCTTAAGTTGTTTTATGGCCCTATGATTTGTATTCACTATTTTATAAATACATTTGTCAAATAGATGTTCAGTAGACATGGCAGTAAAGTATATTTTATTCATAGTCACCAATTTGTTTCTTTTATTAAATGGTTTAAACACCAAACTCATGCTGTTCAAATTCTTTAGTGAATCTCATTCTAGCTTAGACATATTAAACTTTATTATAGGATAGATTCAATAAACCCTACACAGTCTGCTAAGACGATGTGTGCATTGCACCATGACAAGCATATGGTAGCACACTGTTTTGTATTCAGTGTGTAGAGCTGCGCAGCCACAGTAAACACTGTGGCATGCTAGAAATAAACCACACACTGGAGCCAGAATAGATTAAGCGCTTTTGTCCCATTTATTACAGAACTTCTTCAGAATCATACAATACACTACTCATATCATTTCCTTTTATATCAAGAACAACCCAACATCACTTCCTACAGTAATTAAACCTTAAAGGCATAGTAATTAAATAACCAATACACTTACAAAACATAAGATATAAAACATACTACAAACTTGTAACAAAACTTTAAAACATAACACACAAGTGTTTCATCTTTCTGTCAAAAGTTGACATAATTCAAATGACTTTTAACCGAGATTTTATCATTAATGCCAGGTGTAATGTCAGCTCTTAAAAATATCTGCCATTTCAATTCTATCTTCTCTAAAAAAATTATTAAATGAACCCACACATTTGTCTGTGTTAACTTTTTCTACTATGAAAAAAGTAAACTTTCTAAAATGTTCACAGCTCAGAGAATGCTTTGCCAATGCATTATTCATATTTTTTTTCTTAATAGCAAGAAAGTGTTCCCTAACTCTATCTTTCAACTTTCTAATAGTCTTTCCTATATAGAAATTTTCACAATTGGAACACACTGCAAGGTATACTAAACCCTCACTCTGGCAATCAAATCTACCTCTGGCTGTTAAAGTATATTTTAAATGCTTAAAATGATGACTCTGTTCACCCATCATATACCTACATTGATTGCAATTCAGTGTGTAGAGCTGCATTACTATTTACAGCATAAGCAGCTGAACTATATGCTAATTAACCAATCCAAGATGGAAGAGCTATTCAACAAGCTATAAAGCAACCATGTAGACTCAGTGCTGGTTTTCTCTGAGAATTCCAAAGCCAACTGGAATACAGCCACTAAAAGAAGTCTACACAGAAACAATGTTAGGAGTTGCTGTTGCTTTAATTCAAGTGTATGTGCAACAGGCTGAAGTCTAGGCTGCTGCTTCTGCTAATAGACCACAGCCAAGAAGGATCAGAGTTTTCAGAGCCCAGTTAGCTTATCACAATCTGTATGAGGAGAAAATTGCAGAGTAATACAGGGTGGATAGAGACACACTACAGAAAGTCTGCAACCTCTATTGTTAACTCAGAGCCAGGGCAAAAGAGGGGAACCCATCCCAGTGGAGACAAAGGTATGTGTAGCACTTAGATGTTTAGCTACAGGAACCTGTCAGAGACCAACAGGGGACATGCTGGGGATGTCACTGGCAACAGCATCCAGGATCCTCCATCAATTCCTGAATGCTGTGCTCCAACATGCCAATAACCACATATTTGCCCCATACTCCTGAGGACAGGGCCACAAATATGCAAGAGTTCTGTCTGTAGCACACTACCCTGAAGTACTGGGTGCCATAGATTGTACACATATAGAAATCAAGGCACCACTCGGGGAACACGGAAGGATCTACATAAATAGAAAGGACTTCCACTCCATTAACTGCCAAGTCATGTGTAACACTAAGGGGATCATCATGAATGTGTGTGCTGACAATCCAGGCCATTACCACGCCTCACATATCTGTCACACGTCCCAGCTGTATCCGGTGTTCACTAGGGGTGATGTCCCACAGGGTCATTTACTGTGGGATGTAGGTTATGCACTGGAACCATGGCTGATGACAACCATCAGAAATGCACACACACCCACTGAAGAATACCATCATGAGGCATACACTCAAACCAGAAATATCATAGAGTATGTGTTTGGGGTGCTGAAGTCACAGTTCCACTGCCTAGATACATCTGGGGAAACCCTGCAGTACAATCTATGTACATGTACTGAAATCTTCACTGTCTGTGCCATGCTTCACAACATTATCCTAAGAAAACAGCTTCAGCATGATCAACAAGGGGAAGGGGAACACATCCCACCACCAATGGCAAGGTCACCACAGCTATACACAGATGAGGAGTCAGAGAGGAAACCAGCAGCTGCTGTGGGTGTAGGCAGATGCAGGCATGCTCAATATGCCCTCACATTGGCTAAGAAGCAATAGCACACTCACTGGCTATGTAAGGGGCTAAAACCTTCATCCTATGCACATACATGTAGTAACATTGATGCCAGCTAACATTCACAACCTCTACCTACCCATGTAATGACTGTGTACTCCTAGCATCAGACAGACTCAGCCCTGAACTAAAACTGTAACAACTGCTGGATTTACAAGGTATGTTTTGAACCTGGAGTATTAAAACAGAATTGTTTAATAAACAAATGAATGGCATATCTGTGGATATTTTTACTTGGTAATGTATGTAAGCTAAAGGTGGGTGATTTGTACAGCAATGACTTTAACATGTGACAGCAGAGACTTATGTGAATACATGTGTCCTCTATCAAGTAATAGGACTCAGGCATCAAAGATTCACACATTCATACCTCTCAAAAGTAGTGATGGTCACTGAATGTCCTCAGTTTGGCCTGATACTTTTGTACTGGAAAATTAGTAAGGAGAGAAGTTAGAGAGTCATAAAACACATTTCAGTTTCAGACTTCATAATCCTCAGAAGATTCATAAAAATACTGATGAAAAAAACTGTTTTGATTCCATCAACTGTCTAACTTTGTAAGACCAAAATATGTCAAACGTACAATTAGCAAAACAACATCCCAAGCACAGACATACTAAGCACTAAGTCAGCTATGCACCCTGAACATCAGACACAAAGCTTATGTATCTCTGAATCCAAAAGATAGAAAACAAGGATATGGCATAGTTATCATCACATGCACAGGGTGTTTTGTGTGTGTGTGTGGGAGGGGGGGGGTGAGGCTGACACAAAAGGTAAGTGAATATGTGTGAGTAAGAAAGAGAAACAGGCAGACATTTTGATAAAGTAACAAATGGCCACTGAGACAGAATGAGCTTTAGATCTTATGGCTGAACCACATAACTGTTGTATGTGTGCCTGCATGGGCTGTCCAGGTGAAACTGGTATGTGAGTGTCTGCAAGAACAGCCAAGCTCTGTGCTCACTCTACATTTTGGGATGTCAGGCAGTTGTGAGCCATGCATGGTAGAGGTGGCAGTTCATCTTTGTCATACCCGACCACGAGAACTGAAGTTGCATTGGCATGTCCACACCTATGGTCAGACATACCGCTGCTACCTGAACGTGACTGATGTCTGCTGGACAAGCTCTCCTCACAAGGACACCCAGGACCACAACCCCATGGTCTGCCATGTTTGGGTTTGGACACCTCAATTACTGATGCACCACTGGAAGTAGTGCCCCTATGGAAGCATTATCGGGCATGGCAACATCAGCTAACATGTGACTGACCATGTGGATGCTGTTCCCCTCCTACCAGATGTTCCATCACAGACACCACCTGTTCCATGTCATTCATCTGATCCATTGAATCGGCAACATAGTAGAGGCAATAATTCACATCAGCCTGTGCCACATTTACAAGTCTAAGCATTTCTCTGGAGGACCTATTGGAATGTGTCTGCACCTCCATGATGGGCCTAAAGGTATGTCAAGTGGCACGGGAAGACACACCTGGATCAGGTGGAGGATGAACAGCAGGCCTCCTTCCAACACCCCTCACAACCCTCCTGCATGGCACCTTGCCCACACTTTGACTATGGCCAGAGTCAACAGGCACACTGAAGCTGCAGTAACAACACTACCCTGATCGACTGTTTCACCCTCCACCTATACAATATTTGAGGTGTCACTGGAATGGGTTGTTGTAGGCCTAGTGGCTGTGTCCGATGGAATTTCAGAGGATGGCTGAATGTCAACCACAGTGTCAGATTCAGCCTCTGCACCCCCCAACTGCACATCTGTTTGGCCACCACCATCATCAGAATCTACTGATACTCTGACATCAGGTGGTAGGAGTCCTACACTTCCACTGTTAGGATCACCTGTAATAATAAGCAAAGAATACAGGAAAGAAATGAATACCTACACTACTATAGTCCAATATATGCTAACAAACTAACAGTGGTGCCACTATTACAGACAGTACAGCAATACACACACTAGTCCTGATACCAACATCACAAATATGGATAAAATAAATATTTCTTTGAACTGCTCATCAGTACTGACATAAAAATGTTTGGCTTACCATGTGCAGATAATTGTAGGCTCCCTCTGGAGGATGGTCCTGGCAGAAGTTAAGCAAAAGGTAAGGACACCATCATAACAATTAACAGTAACACAGGGGGTTAAAACTTTTTGCTCTTTATATGTCCAGTAATGATACTTTTAACAAGAGCTTGAATAACACGTCCATCCTAAGCTTATTTGTAATCAACCAGAATGGGTTGTTAATTGTATCAGTCTACAACTATACCTCCCCCCAGAAATGTATGTTAAACACTATTTAAGGACTGCTGTCAATATTTTACTATACAAGAAGTATTTAACAACTGAGATAGGTAAGCCTACCTGGAAGCTCCTCCTGGGACATACTTGTCCTGCCTGAAACAGCAGCATCAACATCAATGACATGCTGTTGTGCACTTTCCACTGAGCTGTCTGGATCTCTAACAGTGGACAGGCACTCTTCATTTGGTGTCAGTGGTAGCTCTGTAGCAGGCCCCCATGGTAGCCATCCATTCATGGGTCACTGCAGCTGCTGGGCTAATTAAATCATGTCAGTGGCCATATGGCACATTTGCTCATATGTCCTGCTCTGGCCACCTACTGTGCTCACATCAGCCACTATCTGCTGCCAAATTTGCATTTTGCCAGACATATCTCCATGCCTCCTCTCAAGCAGAAAAGCACCACATCATCTAAATGCTTCCATAATTACTTCATTCTCAGGGTCCCTGAAGGGGGGGTTGCGGGTCTAGGAATGCCTGGGTGCCATAATCCTAGTTGAAATAAAACACAAAAGAAAGATAATACACATAAGTATAAAATAAATAAAAGTCCTGCTTAGATATAACACATAAAAACTGTAGTATTTCAATATTACCAACTGCAGAAACATAATAAATGTCCAAGATATTCAAATATAAAAAAGGAATTATGTGGCTGTAACATATTACAATCACACACAAAGCAAGGCTGGATCCAAAACAAGGAGAGTTGCATTAGCAAAATTTGTGCGTGCCAACAACGAAATGGAACTTGGCTCCCCCATCCCTAAAACAACTGGTAAATGACACATTCTGCTAACAAACCATCAGTGAAATGTTAAAAGTGCTATCAAATAAGCTGTCCCAAAAACATGTGTACACATTTACCACAGAACATTAAAATTTATGCAATTGCTAGTAATGTCTACCTGTGGCCAGCACTCCCCTACATATGTCTATGGGCCATCATAGAAGGCCAACATCCCTGTGTCATTGACAATAACAATAAAAGAGTGTAAAGTGAAAAACAGTTGTAACATTAACACTTGTGATGACATTTAATAAGGCTGTGCATCTTAGAAAGTAAAATGTCATGACAAACATGCCTCTGACAAATGTACACCATCAGTGCACTTCTAAGAAATGCATACAGATAAAAGTAGCATTTGCTAATGCACACACACACACACACACACACATATACACATATATATCTATATTTATACATATATATATATATATATATATAGAGAGAGAGAGATAACAGATTTTTTCTTAGTAAAATTTCAACATATCCAGTATATACCTGAAAAATGCAAGCATACCTTGTTAAGATCAATAGTCTTCTGTAAAAATAAATCCCTAAGTAATATCTTCTTCTGTGTTATCCACATAACTAAGTCTCCTCACCTTCAGGTTCCCTAGCTACATGATAACATTTTTATAGTGTAGATTCAGGGTTGTAAGCATGTTAAGATGCAAATGAGGGGTGAATTCATTAGAATTGCTGAATCCCAAATACTTGGCACCATGTCACAGATGTAAACATATTGCAGGCACTCCCTCAGTGTTTGTTGCTAATGGATTGTAACTGTGAATGATTAGTGGTTGGGAGAAGGAAAACACAACAGTTCAGAATACCTTACCTCCAGTGGGTGTGTCAGTCAGTTTAGACTTACAAAGTGTAGAACTAATTGTATTGAGGTTTTAAATGTAACTAAGCAGCACACACTTCACAGTTTCTGTTCTGAAATATCCAACCTCCCCTTCATTTCTTGACAACTGTATATTATTGCCATTTAATATCCTCACATATTTAAGGACAATGATACAGAATGCCTTATAGACTGCATGTATCAGATTACTGGTCAGATAACTCAAGAATGAGCAACAAACACAGACAGAGCTGCATGTATGCAAGCAATAGTGATAAATGGTTGTGTGATCACTCAGCACACTACATCTGAAATTAATAAATGTAGAAACAACTGTCATGTGTTTTGTTAATACTGTGGATGATGTTGCAATTGCTTGTATGCACAATTATTTTTATTCTTTGCTGCAAATCTGTTTCTGAAAAGAGGGATAAGACACACCCTTACTGGGTTTTGAAGGTTCATTGGAGTGAGAGTTCAAATCCACACCTGCGTGAAAATATTTCATGTGTACCAACATAACGTTTGTAGTGTTGTTTGGGAGGGTGGCATAATGGTTAAGGTGCTTACCTTAGAAATGCAAGGTGCAGGGTTTGATTCTCACAGAGGATAATTGGCTAGGCTTAAAGTAGTCCATGAGGGCAGTTAGCCTAGTAATAATCTATGAATCTATGTAATAGATTCATTTTCTTTTGTTCTCATAATTTTCCTTTTTTTAAATTTCTTTAATGCCAGTGTTTGCAAGATGTGCAGCTTACAGCAAACAGGGGAACTGGAGAAACACAATGAATGTCATGTTTAGCTGTGCTTATCTCATTTGTGCAACACTTAGCAATGTGCATACCTGGACTAGTGGCCCACCCAGGAAGCAGGCAGAACACCTGCAGACAGGAATCAGACAATCAACAATTCCAAAATGGATTCATTGTATTAATTCTGTTAGGCACCACACAAACATGCTAGGGAATTATCCATCTGTTGTTTAACTATTTCTATGGCAGCATGTGTAAGTGTAGGGCTGTATTGCAGATGGCCTTGAGTTCTAATACAGGAAGTGTAACACGTTTTTGACAGTTCAGTTTATAGTAATGAACAGGAAAATATCCAAGTGTTATTTCAATGATCTTGTGGCAACAGATGTAAGTGTAGTGCTGCCATACACATGGACCTGGGTTCTAATACATGAAATTCCAGACATTTTTACTCTTGTTCCATTTCACATTATATTGAATATCACTTATAACAATTTATACATAATTATAAATACTGTAGCTGATATGAATTATATGTATGAGGGATAAGACACCCTTACTGTGTTTTAAAGGTTCAGATGTATGACTGAGGGTATACTGTCTTCTATGTTTCTGTAAGTATAATTCTGATATCTGGACTTGGATGGCCTTCACACTTAAATGAGACACATATACAAATAAATGTATATACAAGGGCTTTGTCAGGTCACACACATAAATAGTTAACACTTCATTCTGTCATCTGTATTTATAAATGATTCATGGTTATGTCTGTGAAGCACTTCATCTGTGGCAAAGATGGAAAATCACCTCTGTGGAAGAAATGTTTTGTCTGTTACGTATAGGTTTGAATCCCACACTGTAAAAATTAATTTTAGCAGTGTATAAAGCCAAGACATGTGTCAGGTCATGACATTTATGCCCCCAGTGCATGCCTGTAAAGTTAAATCACCTAACAATTACAGCTGCAGACACCCTCAAACTAATGTCAAGTGTCAGAATAACCTTCCAGTTTCAAAAATTGCTTTCCTCTCTATTTGTCACTGTTGCTCACCACTTAACATCACACAGATGTAGTTGGTATCATCATTTGTGTTTGTGCACTAGCAGTAAATGCAATAACAAGAACTGGTGGAAAATCATTATTTGCTATTGCACTGTTTGGGATTAGACATGTATGGTATTAGAGGGGAAGGTGCCAAATTTAGGGCACAGAGGTGGCATGTTCAGGAGTGCAGAATATTTATTTGACTCCTGATAAAGTGCAAACTACTACGACCAGCAAAATGCGATATTCAACACCAATATAAATCCAAATGAAGATTGTATTAAATACTCTTGTATTTACAGACCGGTTTCTGCTATCCAGCCTTTTTCAATGGAAAAAAGTTTTATGAAACATAGAATACTCACAAATATGTATATTATTCCCTGACCAATGGAAACATTGGTATAGCCCAACCTAGTGGTTGGAGTATTACAATACCATGAAAAATAAGAACAAACAATTCAAAATGAATGTAAAAGCCATAACGTTAGGATACCACAAAATAATTAAATCTCCAAATATTTTCTGATAAAGAGACTTATTGATATCACCCATAGTTTTGGTACATAAAGTACTGACATATCTCAATTTTTCCAAACTGTGAAAGTCACTTACATAAACTAACAAATTGTTAGTACCAACTATTTCATCCTGTCAAGCTAACAAGTGCATCTGATATAATTTGTATATATGTATATACCTAAAACTATATACATATAAAAATTGGAAATCCAATTAATACCACAGAGAATAACTCTTCATCCTACATAAAGTTCTATATTGAGATGCACTTGAAATTTGTAACATATTCGATTATAATATGTAATATATCAACATTAATATTTACACCTTAATGTTGAGAACAATATATAATATTTGGTATTGAACTAGTTGTGACAAAATTGAATCTCTACCTATATATAATAATAGTAGTAACTTATTAGATATATAAGGTTGGAAAAAGAAATAACAAATATGATGTACATATATATATATATATATATATATATATATATATATATATATATATATATATATATTGATAGTTACAAGATTCAAAATACCCTCATGACAATAAAAATATAATGAAATCAATCTATTGTTCTGTATAAACCTGTACAAACTGCACTAACATATACAAAACTGGTTATCATACATATAAGATTGTGACTACTATAAATGGATAGTCACCAGCCTAAAGCTCATACACTAAAGATCATCATATTAGAAGTGTTTATAAATGGTCATTTAGACCAGGTGGAAATAATCCTCCAAGGTTAGTAATCTAATATTTTTCTTTATGATTTAAAATAGTGTGCCAACCTTGTTGGTGGCTTCTATCACCCGTGATTTAATCAATAATCATAAACATAAAATGAGCATTACTATGTTTGATGGTATGTCTATATAAGGCATTGGTTTCTTTTTTATTCCTGATATCACTCTTATGTTCTGTCATGCGTATTCTAAGTGACCGAGATGTTTGGCCCATATAAAATGCCTTACATTGACAAGTTGCTAGATAAATGATCCAGGTGCTACTACAATTGGCGAACACCCTAGATTGATACACTCTGTTAGTGTTTGCACTTGTGAATTCTTTAAATCTACAAACCTGTGAGCAGGAGCTACAATGACCACACAGGAAGGCACCAAGAAGTTTATCTCCAGTTATAGTGGTTTGTTGATATATGGCACCTCCACTTTCTTTGTGTTTATAATGAGAAAACAGACCTCCAAGAGTTTTACCTCATCTAAATGAAATTTGACATCTGGGACCCAAAAGTGTTCTTAATCCCTCATTTTCCAAGAGTATATTTCAGTTTGAATCTAATATGTGTCTAACCATGTGGTGGTTCCTGCCATATGTGGTCACAAACCTAAGGGTCGAATCCTTCTGATTGTTAGTAGATTTTCTATATTGTAACAAGGTATTCCTATCCAGAGTGTTACACCATTCACTTGCTTTATGTATATCCAGTTATCTATATCCCCTGTCTCTAAATCTATGGTATAGATCCTTTCTGGCATGTTCAAAATCTTCCTTGGATGAACTAATGCATTTAATACACATAAACTGAGATTTCGGTATATTCCGAATGGTGTGGTTCGGATGCATGCTAGATGCATGAAGCAATGTATTATACTGTGGGTATTTTCGATACGTTTTGGTATTTAAATTATGATCCATGTTTCGATACACTGTGACATCTAGAAAGTCAATGGTGTCATAATTAGACGTAACAGTGAACTCGATACCCCATATGTTTCCATTCAGATATTCAATAAACTCTTGTAAATATGCTTGATCCGCCCGCCACACCATCCAACAGTCATCCAAGTATCACCACCAGATATCAATTTCCACCATATATAAATTGTGTGATGTATCATAGATCATGCATTCTTCAAAGTAGGCCATAAATAGATCCGCATATATGGGAGCAAAGGATGCCCCTATAGCAGTACCTTGTAGTTGCCAAAAACATTCTCCATGAAAGTAAAATATATTTTTGTTCAGCACATGTTCTGCCTTGCAGACTAATAAGGTGTTAAATCCTGGTGGATATAAAGCTGATCTTTCCAACCAATATTGTAAGGCTTGTAATCCAGCCCAATGCGGTATGCTGGTGTATAATGATTTCACATCCAACGTGCACATTAACCACCCTTGTTCCAATTGTGTATCCCCTATAATTTGTAGGAAATGGGTTGTATCCTGTAATCGGGCTCTAACTAAAATTAGTAATGGCTTAAGGTAATCTGTCAAAAAAGCTGATAAAGGTTCTGTTAGTGAACCTATGCCAGATACGATGGGTCTACCCAGAGGTTTTGAAATTGACTTGTGTATTTTGGGAAGGAGATAAAGAATTTGTTTCTGCGGGTCCTTGGCCGTAACATGTTTCACAGTATTTTGTGTAATAATACCCTCTTCTTCTTCTTGGTTCAAAAACTCATCTATTTCTTTCTTAAAGACATAAGTAGGGTCAATAGACATCTGCATATAGCATCTAGCATTTGCCATTTGTCCCTTGCCCTCATTGAGATAGTACCCCATATTCATTACTACAACCGCACCTCCCTTGTCTGCAGGCAGAATGGCAATGTTGTGGTTGTTCCTAAGTTCTTCAAGGGCAACCTTTTCTGATGATGATATATTTTGGCCCAGAATGCATGACTCACTATGTCAAAAATGTAAATCGCTTAACACTGACTGTTGAAATATAGAGACATATTTATTCATCAGGGGTTGGAATTCAGATTTGTGAAACCTGAATTCCTGTGATCTTTGAGAAATGTGGTTTGAAAAAAACAACTTCAAGTTAAGATTATGACAAAAAGACAGTACATCATTAACAACATTATATTCATCAGAAAATAAACCAGGGATGAAACCAAGACCTTTATTAAGTAATGTGTCTTGTGCATCAGCAAGTTGTACATCAGATAAATTCAGTACATTGTGATATCTCTGTTCAGTTAGTTCAACAGTGTTTGTACCAATCCCTCCATAGAGTTGGATCTTATGCCCATGTCTATGTTTATGCCCCCCCCCCGTCTCCTTCTACTATGTCTAAAGGGTGCATAGCATTAGATTTTTTTGCTTTTGGGTGATTCGCGATAGCTACTACTGTCATTATCTCTATAGGAGGATTCTTCTCCTGAGGTGCTAACAGGTCTGTCATTAGACTTAAGAATAGATCTGGGTCTCTTCCTGGGCTTGGGGCCAGCTGTCCCCCGACCAATATCAGTGAATCTGACACATCTAAATGTGTCAAACGGGTGAACCCTTTGATAAACAGCACAATCCCTGTTAAATTTATGAATTTTTCTATCATAGGTTCATAGGTTCATACTGGGCTATCTGCCCTAGGGCATTTATAAGCCTAGCCAGAGTGTGTTTGGCTTTCGCCATCCATTTTAAATTAATTTTGCTATGCTATTTTTTCGAGGTTAGTATACTGTGCCTCTGTCTAACAGTGACACAGAAGTGATACCCGGGGTAAACCTACGATCTCCTATCCACTCATCAAGATTCCTCTTGAAGAGAGTCAATGAGGGACTCTGCCTAACCTGGAATGGGATTTTATTCCAGAGTGAAGGGAGCCTCTGGGTTATGAATCTGTCCCTCCAGCATGTCCTATTTATTTCAGTGCTGAGGTTCAAATCTCTCGAGCGCATTGGCTCGATGGGATTTGGATTTTCTGAGGTGCAGCATGTCCATTAATTCCGGGTTGGACATGGCTTTATACATCAGGCACAGATTGCCTCTGAGCAGGCGGTATGCCACTGAGTAGAGCTGGAGTTTCTTTAACCGGGCAGCATATGGCATCTGTTTGAGCCTTTTGATCCTCTCGGTGAGGTACTTTTGGGGTCTTTCCAGTTGCTGCAGGTGTCTGGTAAGGTACATCCCAAAAGGGGCATTGTACTCAATTATGGGCCTGATGAGGGATGAGTAAAGAGGCACGATGACCTCCCCTGATCTAGATGTGAATCCCTTCATGATTAGGTGGGCTATATAAAATGTTTTTCTAATCACTTTGGCCACGTGGTTGTCAAATGAGAGATTGCTATCAACTTGGGTCCCCAGGTCCCTAATTACTTCTTCTGTACTTAATGGATTACCACCTATGTGGTAATTTGTGGGCACTTTATTTTTGCCAAAGGGGATGACTATACACTTTTTGGCGTTTAGCTTGAGGCCATGGCTCTGGCACCAGTTGTCTGTTTCTATGAGGCCCTTTTGGAGGATGCTTGTGTCGGCTGGAGAGTCGATTATGGCACCCAGTTTGCAGTTATCTGCAAACTTGGTCAGCCACAGTCCTTCCGTGTTGGCCTGTACCTCCAAGAAATATATACCGAACAAGAGAGGTCCCAGGACTGAGCCTTGTGGGACGCCACTTGTAACTGGTTTGGAGTCTGACATGGCTTCAGCAATTCTAACCATGTGGGTTCTGTCCTTGAGCCAGTTTGCAACCCATCTAGTGACACAGGGGTTTATATTTAAGCTGGTGAGCTTATCTATAATGCCCAAGTGGGGTATTGTATCGAAGGCTTTTGCGAAGTCCAGGTAGGCTGTGTGGACCACCTTTCCCTCGTCAATGGCCTTGGTGACTGTTTCAAAGAAATTGACCAGGTTTAAGAGGCAGGATCTGCCCTTAACAAAGCCAAACTGGGTAGGATCCAGTGTCTGTAGGTCCCCAATATCTTTATTTATGAGGTCCATGATGATCCTTTCCATAGCTTTGCAGACCAAGCTAGTCAGGCTTATGGGGCGATAGTTTCCAGGATCCGTTGAGGCACCACCTTTGTGGAGAGGGACCACTGTTGCTGTACGCCACTCTTTGGGTACATATCCTGTAGTAAGGCTGAGATTGAACAGTAGTTTTATGTATGGGTTTAGCTCTTCTTGGAGTTCATGTAGGACGCAGCCCGGGACACTGTCTGGTCCCATTGATGCTTTATTTTTTGCTTTGGAGAGGGCGGCTCTTACCTGAGCATCTGAGATGTTAGGGGGGCAGCACTCTGCTGGGATAGATATTTGCCCTTTTAGTGGGGGGGGGAGAAGTTTGCGCTGAACCTGAGCTAGCATGTAGGCAATGTCTGTGGGTTCGGTGTATTTTTTTGTCATTTTGGACTAATTCTGAGCATATCTGGGAATTCCCACCCAGGTTACTAACATAACTAAAGAAAGCCTTGTGATTATCCTTAGTGTCCTGTGCAGTTTTTTTCTCGAAGCTGGCCTTAGACGATTTTATGAGTGCCCATAGTTTTTTGCTAATACTGATCAGAGATGCCTTCCCTTTTTGGGATTTTGCTCTATCATGTAGTAGCTTCCTCCTTCTATTGTATAGTTTGTTTATGGCTGGGGTCCACCAGACAGGACGCCTGCCTTTGGAGGATTGGGTCTTGGTTTTATTTGGGATTGAATGATCCATGCATTCCTGAAGATGTTCATAGAATGCGTTTATAAAGGATTCTGCGGTCTGGGCCGTATTTTCCACAGGCCCGGGGGCTTTGAAGGATTCCACCTCAGTTTTGAGGAGTGTGAAATTTGCTTTAGAGAAGTTTTTCACTGTGGTTTTCTGGGCAGGGGGTGGGGTTGGGAAGTGAATATCCAGTGAGATTAGTTTATGGTCTGATCTTACCAGTGAGGGATACACTTCTGGTCTGGAGCATAAAGTCCCCATGTTGGTGATGATTAGGTCCAGTATGTTTTCCCCTCTTGTGGGAGTGGTAACAAGTTGTTCCATAGCATTTGAGTTTATAAATTCTAGGAACCTTTGGACTAGGGTGTTGGAGCTAGAGTAATGCTCCCAGTCTATGTTTGGGTAGTTGAAGTCACCCAATATAATGGTGTTTGGAGAGACCTTCATATTTTCCAGTGTTCTCAGGAAGGCTGAGTGGGGTTCCTGGGTTTGGGAGGGTGGTCTGTAGCAGGCTATAAACTGGAAGGCAGTTTTACCCACTGTTAGTTGCACATGGATAGTCTCTAATGCTTCGTGCTGTGCCACCAACCTGGAGGTGTGGGTATCTTTCACGACTATCGATACTCCCCCTCCTTTTGTGGTTCGGTCCAAGTTTTGGGGCCGAAAAGCATGGTATGAGGTATAACCTGGAAGTGCTGGGGTGCTCTCGGGAGCCTTGAACCAGGTTTCTGTTACTGCACAGATATCGATGTTCTCCATGCTAAGGAGAGTTTCGAGTGCGTGCATCTTGAGGTTTAGACTTCTGGCATTGAGTAGCATTACTCTTAGTTTCTTATCCCTTGTGATACCTATGGAGGTGGGTTTGTCTTTTGAGCCTTGCCTAAAAAAGGCACTATGGGGGTAGCAAGAGCCTTTGCCAATATCCAAAAGCGCAGGGGTGACAGGTGCAAGCCATCCCTAGCGAAGCGTCGTGGCTTGTCGAGCATGTCATCCCAGGCCGACAGGCATTGGATCCCCTTTGAATGCCACAAATACTTAAGTCAGTTGTTGAAATTGATCATCTTGTCTTCATATTGTGGCATCATTCTTGGTGAGGGTAAGATGCTACTCAAGGTCAGGGTCATACCGGCCTGGGCTACATGCTCAGAGAGCTCCTCTATGTCTCTTTTCATGTAGTCCAGGGAGGTACATCTCAGGTCATTCACACCAGCATGGACAATGACTGAGTCATATTTGTACTTGCCTTGGAGTGCCCTGAGTGCTTTTGTTATTTGGCGGATCCTACCGCCCGACAGGCAGCTCACCGTGACCTTCTCCTCGTTCAGCCTGGTGAGCGGGACGTCAGTGTGCTTGACGATAGAGTCACCTATTACAAGTGTATCAGGTGTTTTGTTTAGCTTTAAGGGCTGTGACTGTTTGGCACACTGGCTTTGTGAGCTGTGTGTTGCACGTGTTTTGTTTTGAGGTAGCGGTTGCTTGGGTGTCTGCTTTGGAGGTCTCTGCTGTTTAGGCAGATTTTTATTTAGAGCCTCCGAGTATGTTTTTGTGTGTTTATGTGTTAGGTTTGCTGTTGTGGTAGGTCTATGTGAGACTGGAATTGTAGTGAGTGTGGTTTCCTTCTCCTCCTGACTGGTTAAGCCAGTACTGAGTTGAGAGAGCTTAGCCTCCAGTTTGGCTATATGGTTGCATCTCTCACATGTGTTGGAATTTATTGGGAGGAGGAGAGGGATGTCTGTGTACTTGAGGCAGTTGTAACATTGCCTCAAGATTCCCAGATTCACCAGCTGGACCAGAGAGGAGATTGACAACTGACCTTTGGACATGCTAGAATAGTATTGGGAATTCCTTTATAATTGAAAAAAAGGGCCAATTGGGAAGAAGGTACTCAAGGGGAGTTTGTGAGGGTGTAGTGCTTTTAATTTTTTTAGTGCTGACTTATATAATTGCTTTAGTGAGCAAGTGCCAGGTAACTTAAATGCAATGTGTTACAGGTAACATAAATGCAAAAAGGACAGACAGTAACTTTCTTTCAAGTGAAACAAGGAAATAAGTACAGTAAGCAATGCAGATATCACTAGGGATCCACAGAAGCGCTGAAAAGCCGCATTTTAGATGGAATTAGCTTTTCAGGGAAATAACAAGCAAACAAACAACAAGCATACAAACAAAGCTAGATTCAGCAGGCCTGGATCTAGTCTATGCTACAGCAAACAAGGTGTACCAATTACAGTAAGAAGCAGTTCAAATATGCAGGCACTATAAGCCTTTAACCAGAAATTCCCAGCTCAGAAGGGCAGATTCCAGCCTCTCTTCCCACAAGAGTGTAGACCACGAACCCTCTTAATGTAAAATAACTGGCCTGAAGCCCAAGTGCTTAAACCAGAACTAATACACATTTAGAATAACAGCCACTGAGCCCTCAATCAGCAGTTCCCAACTTAGAAGGATGTAAGCTACCTGTCCTGCCACCACAGTGCAGGCCACAAACCTTCCTAATGTAAAACAACTGGTCTGAAGCCCAAGTGCTTAATCCAAAAGACTTAGAATGATAGCTACACTTTAATCAAGTTACTACCAAGCAGTAATAAATACAATTGAATACTTTAAAGAATGCCTGGATTAGTGCTCAAGTTATACAAACAAAGCTAGATTCAGCAGGCCTGGATCTAGTCTATGCTACAGCAAACAAGGTGTTCCAATTTCAGTAAGAAGCAGTTCAAATATGCAGGCACTATAAGCCTTTAACCAGAAATTCCCAGCTCAGAAGGGCAGAGTCCAGCCTCTCCTCCCACAAGAGTGCAGACCACGAACCCTCTTAATGTAAAATAACTTGCCTGAAGCCCAAGTGCTTAAACAAGAATTAATACACTTTTAGAATAACAGACACTGAGCCCTCAATCAGCAGTTCCCAACTTAGAAGGATGTAAGCTACCTGTTCTGCCACTACAGTGCAGACCACAAACCTTCCTAATGTAAAACAACTGGTCTGAAGCCCAAGTGCTTAAACTAAAAGGCTTAGAATGAGTTACACCAAGCAGTAATAAATACAATTGAGTACTTTTAAGATGACGGAAAAGCAAAATAAAGTAGGAAGAAACACAAATACAGTAAAAGCAGATAATTTTTTTTTTTTTTTAGTGGAAAGAGAGAAAGGAAAGAGAGAAAGGAGTAGCAGAAACTAAGCTGATTGGCCTTCTCAAATGTTCTCCCTGTACTGGGTAGAATGAGGTAATGACACTAGACTGGGAGGAGGGTCCCAGATCAAATTTACACTAGTGGCGGGCAACTGCAAAGCCACCAACTATAAAAACACTATACCAACAGGGAGGGAGGGTGAGAAACAAACTGCAGAAATGTATCTCGCAGCTGAAAAGCAGCAGTGAGCCTTTAAATGAAAGTTTTAAACAGCTAAAGGAGCCTCTAGAAAAAGAGTTTAACTGCAACAAGTTATCAGAAATAAACAACCCAACAGATGCTTAATAAAAGTGGACAATTTCCAGTTAATACCTCACACACAGTGAAACTAGCTAGAAAAATACACAGTACACAAAATGCTATAAATAACAAAGAAATAAAGAACAAAATAAACAAAAAACAGGATACTTAATCTTATATATTATAGCTCCGAGTTCCCTCAGTGTCCTTCCTTCGATCAGTTCAGTGTGAAATGGAAATATCTTTAGTTTGTTTGTCAAAACTAGCCAGATCTTTTGAAAGTTTATTGACTGAAGTGACATATGTAGGCTGGGCCTCATATTGCTTACATTCCTCACAGGAGGCTTTGACCTCTGCTACATTGATATCCACCATCCTTTCATAATATGAGGCAAGAATCTTTACAAACATCATGGATGACTACTGCAGAGCTAGGTTCAATTCTCTGGTCAGCCTGTCCTCTGACCTGCTGACCAGAGGTTTTAACCGAGCTCTTAAGCCTCTTGGGGTGATTTCCTTATTGATATATGCCTTGAATAATCTTAGGTGCCAAATATTGGCCCTTAAGTTCTTTAAACTTTTGTTAAGTTTATTGAAAGCTAATTCACATCCATTAGTAGGACCCAAGTTGGAGCCATTCTGATTATTGCTTGGTATGCCATTTATTCCAAAGATTCCTATATCATTCCGATCAGCACATAATCCATGTAGAATCTGCTCCAGGTCCATGATTTATACAGTATGTCAGAACAGTAATAAACACACAACAGAATGGTGAACAATCAAATAATAGTGGGTTCCAACCAATATCCCAATATCATAAATTAACAGGGCTGATACTGAAAACAAAGGGGTTAATAGCACCACAGACCAATATAGGTATGCATCAATAATATATACACTTTAGTCAAAGGACAGCGGTCCACCAAAAGAAAAATTACCGTAGAGACCCAAACCATCTGTATAATAGCTGTAGCGCCCAGAAGATTTATTTTGATTCCTACAGTTTCCAAAATGACCAAATTTTAGATGTATCACAAAATATATAAATCAGAAGTATTTCAGTCTTAAGTTCCTCTATCCTGAACAATATACAATGTCCATACAACTCACATGGGTGGTTGAGCTGTATTCAAAAAGGACAAAATACAGCTAATATATTAATAGACCCTATAGACATTGTACTTGTATCTCTATTATTATTAATAAATGTAATAGGACTCCCATATCACCATGTTTGGTCAAAACCAATTCCTATTCACAAATATTCAATATATGGGACTGTCCCAACAAGTTTCCACAAAAAATGAAAACCCTATTGCTTGTACACACAGAATCATATGTTGGTATGCTTTAACACTTGTAGTCATATGTTGTATAATGACTTCTATGTATATTAATAAATGAGTATCCTATAATAAAGTATCACAAGCAGTATTAGGTCATTCCACATCATAGGTATACTAAAAAATATGAGACTGAAAAAATGTCTGCTATCAACAAGTGTACAAAACACCAGGGTTTAAACCATGCCTTCAGTATACATTTGAAAATACTAGTTTGAAAAGGCAACTTGACTGATCTAGTTCTTATAAATATAACAACTAATAAACTATTCAAACTAAAAGCATCCAACACTATTACAATTCTTCATGGACATCTGACCCATCTTCATACATATACTGACATCAGGCCCAAATATACATAGACAATATGCATAGCCTGTATGTAAAATACACGTCATTGACACTTTTGATAGTCAAACACTTCCCATATATTACTAATAGTCCTGTATATCCAATATATTGTGAATCACAAATAAACTGGAAATGTTTTTGTTATATAAAGATATGACACATTTAAATTAGTTAAGCCATAGGTCCTTAAAGTCACTAATTACTTTCACCGTATATGTCCATATGCGAGTTGTTCCGGACTTATAATCCAAACAGAACTTAAGGCCAGTTATAAACAATGCCCTAAAGTCCCAATGATTTATTTCGGATATCGAAACTAAAATTAGTTGTTGTCACAGTACCTTATACGATACAAGCCGTTAAATGTAATTGTAAAGTGCATCCAAGGAGATATCGAAAGTAATTCGAGACAAAAAATGTTTAGAGTTGTCCCAATAACACTCTACACCAGTCAATTGTCCACATAGGTGTGCCTTGATGAAAAATAATCCTGTCGCTGTTTACATGTCTTGAAATAACGCTAGAATCCGCCCGAACAGCTTCCTCACATAATCTTGACATAGGCCTTCCCAATTGAAAAAAAGAATAGTTCAAGTTGAAAACAAATTACGTCTTGCCCAAAATTATCTGAATTATATCCAATGTTCCAAGTGGGAAAAATAATAATTGAGGTACAAAGTCCCCCTATTCCAAAAAATGCAGTGTCTCTATCGCGAACCACCAGCAAAGCCACTGAACAACTTCAAAACCTGATGCCTTGCAAAGGTGGCGTGCACGGTCAAACCATTATGATGCAAACTAATATGACCAGCAAAATGCGATACTCAACACCAATATAAATAATGAAGATTTTATTAAATACTCTTATATTTCCAGACCGGTTTCAACTATCCAGCCTTTTTCAATGGAAAAAAGTTTTATGAAACATAGAATACTCACAAATATTTATATTATTCCCTGACCAATGGAAACATTGGTATAGCCCAACCTAGTGAGTGCAGAATATTTATTAGACTCCTGATAAAGTGCCACAGCCAAAAGCTTCTAAAGGGGGATTATTGAGGCTCCCAGTACAAGTCTTAGGCTTGGAATTGTCTGGCCAAGGCAGTACTCAGTCTGACTGGCATCCCACGTAATGCAGAACAGTGTAGGCACCACTTCAATGACCTAAAAAGGCACAAAAGGGATTCACTCAACCAGTGTTTGGATGAAGTTTGAACTAGCAACATCCCACAATTGTGCAAGTATGCTAATAAAGAGAATTTATAATACATAGAAAGCTAAATATAGGCAAGATTGATATACATAATGCTCTTCTGTTCTTTTTTTTCTTTCTTTTCACAGATAATTCTGAAATAGCTGTGAATAGGCAGGCCCATGCTGATTGTCTAGAGTGACTGAGGGAAGCAAGTGGTATGTATGTACCACAATAGAAGTATTATTGTATCTTTAAAATTGAAAGAAAAATATTTTTGTTTTCTATACAGTAGTAGTAAAGTAACCATGCATATCCTAACTGTAAAACAAGTATGCATGCATCATTCTGTAGCACAAACCAACTTTAGGAGTCAAGTATAAAACTGTAGTCAGAGGTTGTGGTTTCAAATACCACAAGTAGCAACTATACAATACTGCAATTCTTCAATAATATTACATAAATTAAATTCTACACAAGTGGCATAAATGTCCTGCTGTTAACTGTAATCTGTATAATTGGGTCAAGCATATGTGCAATATCTGCACATTGCAAGGATTACTTTGAGCAAGTCATAATTATAGTTTGTAGTTGATAGGGAATATACAAGTGTAAAATGTCTGATAAAATAATTGTACTATTGTAATAATGTACTGTATGTCACATATGATGGTACTAATTTTATCTCTTCTTTTTGTCTCACCCCCAATTCTTATCTCTCTTTTTAATTTTTTATTATGTGTCATCAAAATATCTCCATGTCATCCATTTGTAACAAATCGCTAAATGCTTCACAGCACTGGGAAGTAGGCCAACATCAGTGGTTCTTCCTGCCTCTGTTCCACCGACTCAGTCACCGATGCACAGCACATATGGGACCCAACCTGGCAGTACTACCTCTGCTGCCCCTGCACTACCTGTGTCCTCAGATAGCACCACCCCAGCAGCTGGTGCTGTGGTACCATCCAGGAGATTGGTGGAGGTGGGGATTTCAACACCCACCAGGAGATGCCAGGGTTGGTGCATAAGATCATGCACTGCACCATTCATGTACACCTACCCCAGATGAAGAGACTGCTCTCCCTCATGGTCTGTAGGATGAGTTATCAAGCACTGCAGTAGCCAGCAGAGTAAGGGGACAGTGATGATGGTCCAGCAGGTGAGGACTAGAATCTCATTGTTCCAATGTTTGATGTGCATGGGCTTGTGTTGTCCCCTCCTGCACCCCAAATGTAGTGTCCCTCAACCTTTTATGTCCCTCACTGTCCTTGTGCCTTGTCTTGTTTGTCCTGTTTGTTTCAATTTGCATCCTCACCTACCAAATTTCCCTGACCCAGAAATACTAACATCTTTATACAGCATTCCTCTCTTATTGAAGTTAAAAAAGAACAGGTACGTGTTCCACAAAAAAAAAAAAATATATATATATATATATATATATATATATATATATATATATATATATATATATATATATATATATATATATATATATATCTATATATATATATATATATATATATATATATATATGGATCTATCTTACTACGTGGCCATGGCAAAACGCCGACACCAAAATCACCGACACCACATAACCGACATTTCACAAACACGAAACCTCACATGCCCGACACACCATAATCCCGACAAGCAACAAACAAAACAAATCCCGGTCCAAAAGCACACACAACACAAGCACACCAAAATCCTTACAAACCAACACTAAACCTCACATACACAACTACCTACAACCTTAACCCAAACCCTAACCCTAAGGTCCGCCACTATCGCACACTCACCTAACCCCCCTAACCCTAACTCCCTAACCCACAAACTATCACAGTCGCACTTACCTAACCCTAACTCACTTAACTAACCCACAAACTATCACAGTCACACTTACCTAGCCTCAGCGCTCTAACCCTAACTCACTTAACCGCCCTAACCCACAAACTATCACAGTCACACTGACCTAACCTAACTCACTTAACCCGCCCTAACCCACAAACTATCACCTACCGCATACATACACAGCCTTTTCCCATGTCGATGTTCTCAGCGTCGGGTTTTGATCCGTCGGTCTTCTCCGTTTTCGATCTTCTGGCGTCGGTGTTCTCGCTGTCGGCGTTCTGACTTGTCGACGTAGTAAGATAGACCCATATATATATATATATATATATATATATATATATATATATAGTCACATACATAGCTCTCCATTAATTCTGCTAATATTCTGTACAAATATTCATGTTAAACTGTTGAAGAAGTGGATAGCTATGTTTTTCCTACCTCCCTCCTGGACATTCCTATATTGCTTTTCCTTTGTTCTTCCTCTGCTTGCCCCCTGTTTCACCACTTTCCTATTTACCCCATTTTAACACCTATAATCTGGTCAAAAAATAGAATCACACATAACACACATAAGTAATAATAAAAAAAAAATAATGGAGCCCTTCACATTTTGGCCTCTATGTGCGGATTTTGGCATCTTGCACCAATGCCAAGTGATGGTGAACAGCTCTTCTGTGGTGTGGTAACTCCACACAATGCCATTTAAACACTACATCAACACATGTTAACACATGGAGAATGTAGTATAAAGAATAATTTCATTGCATTATCACAACTTATTTAAAAGTATTGCATACATCTGGATTTGAATCCTTATCATCTGGGCTCAAAAAGATATGTGTCAACACATTTACACCTGCTGCCACAGAGTCAGCTAAGCATCAGGTGTGTTTCATACCTTCAGTACTGAGAACTCTCAGAATTTTAGCAATGAGACTTATGTTTGCACAATGCTTAACTATGCACAAACAAGGAAAGTGGTAGAAATGCGTATCTCGCATGCTCCAGCACTTTGTCATCAACCGTGTAAATATGCTGCTTGGTGCTGTGCTATGGAAAGTGCATAATAGCATATATTACTTTTCTTTACTGTCCATTTAGTCTTATCCCATGAAAGTACATGCAAAAGCACAAACAAAGGGAAGGCACTTTTTTAAGAAAAGAATGCATATTTACAATGCAGCCATCTATTGCATTCCCCATGTACTATAAACTTGGTCTCTCAGTACTTGTTCACAAATATATTGACTACACTATAGAAATAAATAAAAGTTTTCTTATATATACCATGTACATCTTTATAATGACAATACACATTGAGATTTTCCAATAGTTGTAGTAATGTGAGCAGCTGCTTGCATATAGTTTGTAAACCTGTCTCTTAAAGTATACATGCACATTGGAAACACAACATCAAATACTACACATTGCATGCTCATGAATTTTGTAACATGCAGAACTTTAATATCTTGACAGCTGGACATGCCTAACTATCCATTTCATGCAGGCCTCCCAACATCTTCTTTCCAACATCCAATGCTGATGTCATCCACTATAAATTGTCCTGCAGGCTTACAAAAGTCAGACCTGTGCTGTGGAACTTGTGCAAAGTACTGATTTCTCTAGTCTGTGTACTTAGTCAGATAGGAATTCTAATCTCACTGCAGTCAACTGGTTGTGTGTTTAGTCAGAAGAGCATAAATGTGTATCCTTCAGTTACCAATACAATCCTACTGAGTACTAATATTTTGACAGTTGGATATGCCTACAAATCCATTTTATGCAGGCCTCAGAACATCTTCTCTCCAACATCCAATGCTGAAATCACCACTATAAATTGTCCTCCAGCCTTGTAAAAGTCAGACTTGTACTGGGACACTTGCATTAAATACAAATGTCTCTAGTCAGTTTACTTAGATAGGTAGGGGGTTCTATTCTCACTGTAGTCAACGTGTGTGTGTGTGTGTGTGTGTGTGTGTGTGTGTGTGTGTGTGTGTGTGTGTGTGTGTGTGTGTGTGTGCGTGCACTTGCTTGACATTAGAGAGAGAGCATTTTACACCAGCATCTGGGGCACTGCTAGTACCATCATCTCTTCACCAGACACTGCTGATGTCATCACCTATAAAGTGCTAACAGACTCTCCGTGTCAGCCTTGTGCTGTAGCACTTGTGTTAAATACAGAGATCTCTAGTCATGTTTCTTAGATAGGAAACAGTTCTTTTCTCACTGCAGTCAACATGTGTGTGTGTGTGTGTGTGTGTGTGTGTGTGTGTGTGTGTGTGTGTGTGTGTGTGTGTGTGTGTGTGTGTGTGTGTGTGTCTTTGTGTACTTGCTTGACATTAGAAAGAGGATTTTACACCAGCATGTGGGACACTGTTATTGCCATCTTCTCAGCAGACACTGCTGATGTCATCACTTATAAAGTGTTGTCCAGAACTCTCCAAGTCAGACTTCTGTTGTGATGTTAGTATAATACAAACAGTATCAACACACACACTAAAGATTGCTGCCATAGCCATGAAGGCACATGAGATGAAACAAAATCATTGGGGAATTTCTTACATTACAAAAACAAATGCGCAACCCAGTGCTAATGTAGACATCACACCCCTATGATCAGAGCTAGTGGCATGTGACCTGTGAGGTCGATGGTATGGGGAACATCCACCAGCATGGGCCTACAGTGGTGAACACTCCATTGTATGTAACACAACTCCTGAGTATGTAAAGGACATCCACATCAAAGGCCATAATACTTTCATAGTTCACAGCCTTCATCACACCAATAACTGAGTACAATTCACCCGTCTTTATGTACCTCCCTACACACTTTCTGGGGATGCATATATCAAGAGTACCACCATTGCCACAATGAGTTCCCACATATCTTATTGGCCATACCTAGGTATTTTTTTTGTTGCATAAGCATTACTGTCTGATGGTATGGAACCCTCATCAAGTTGATATACCAGATGCATGTGTGATACCTGTTCCAGTGGTGGACACTGCACATACATAGCTGTTTGACAACATTTATGGCATGTGTTACATTTGTGACAGTGCAGATTGTGCCACAGATATGCCATGCACACCTGTCAACTACCCTGGGTTGATCATAATGTCACACACAGGTATAGCAGTGCCCCTCCTAACACCTCCAGCAGATGTTACAGTGTCAGGATAGTGTCCTTGAATTCCCTCATAGATTACTAGCATCACATAACAGGTCCACAAGTTTGTTCATGCAGAACCATCTATGGTTACTCACAATCATATATGTTATGTCATAGATATGGAATTACTGGTGGGATTATTATGATATTGTCCATGATTGTGTGTGCTTCTGTTTACTGTTGTCCATGAGCCTGTAACTATGTCTCCCACTTGGTGGAGACCTATGTTATTATTACAGTCATATTCAGATTTGCAAAACTTAACAATGTGCACCTAACCCTTATTGTATATAATATCCCTGATAGGTGTCCTCCCCATTGTTCATGTCAGGATACTTATATCACAAAGACATCTTATCTTTTGTTATGTCACCTTGTGTGACAGTCACATAACATACATTTTCACTGTGCAGTCCATACTGTATCATGTTGACATGTGATTAGTGTTCCTGCCACAACTGTCTTCATTTACATGTCCTTATCTGCTGTACAGTAAGATGTTTCACCTGTCCTCTTTCCCTGTGTTCATTCCTACAATTTATCTATGCATCCCTATTCAGTACACACACATTCTTCCCCTGATTGTTTATTTTAAATAGCAGTTCATGTACCATTATCGATCATTTACACAACGTTTGTACAGAATACCTGAAATGGGATTGCACAATACCCTGCACTGTATACACTGTCCTGTAATGTGTTTGGACTATATACATTGTTATGTTATTAATCCTGGTAATCACTGTGGCATTCCTCGCAATCCTGCAGACCTACTTTACCCATAGGTAAACAGTTCTACATATCAGCTGCTATCCGTGTTGCTTTACACAGTTTCCTGACCAGCAACACTGTTGCTAGCTATGAAACTGTGCTTCTTTACATTTAAACGTGGTGCACAGCATGAACATGTAAATAGTAGCTCACCATGCAAACATGTAAACTCTATGTAGGCTTTGTGTGAAGCCTACACAGAGTTTACTGTGAATCCCCAGGTATCTGTTTTTTAGTGAAATGAGTGGGGAGTCAAGAATCAAAGCATGCCATATCTGTAAAGGCATGTGCATCAGCTTTGTATATTTGCGTAATTTCCCAAAGGTATCTCTCATCTGTATGACATTTTATGTTATCTTACTTCTATTTACTTTGAGCTTACCTCCCTGATTTTCACCTGAGATACCTTTAAAAGTTTTTTATAGGATATACATAATGCTGTAGTCTAACTTGAAGATTTACGTCAGACAATATAGAGTTGGTTATTTATTAAATTTTTGTCAGGAAATTTGTGCGTTTGTGCATATTTAGACAATCCTGGGTTGGTTCTGGGGAAAATGCAGAAAAGCTAGGTACAAATTATATGGTGAGGTGAAGCTTAAATGTACTAGAATTTGCATTGTTTCAGTTTTTGTTTTTAGGTTAATTAGTGCACTTTGGCATATAAATAGATAATGCCATATAGTATCTGAAATATTGACACATGCAGATTTTTATCTGTGGCTTTAATTTGCAATTTCATTTACTAGAAAAGAACATCCAAAAAAAGTAAAGAATACATCACCTTACCAGTTATCTGTTGTTAAAGAAGGTTAACATTTGAGGATGGACTCTCAAAAGACCAAAATAAGGTATTGGTTACATCTATGTACAAATCCTGTATTAAATAGAAATACAAAGTTATCTTAAATTTTCATACTAATCCCTGGGATTCAGCGAGCTCTGCATGGCATGCAGGAATAGTGCAAGAGCTGCTAGAGGCAATATGGCCACCGAGAGATCCAGGAACAAGCTCCTGGAATGTACATGAGTGCTCCTGCACTATTCCTGCATGGACACAGCTCCTGTATGCTAATTACCCCATTTGCAGGTAAAAACCAAGCAAATTAGATGAATTAGCAATCCAGGAAGCAGGCAGTTGTCCGTGCAGGATTAGTGTAACCTGCAGAAATGTATTCGGCTAGTAACCAAGTGCATTTTTGCAAACTACAAAATGGAGCCATGACAGCTCCAAATAAAGGGTGCATATAATGTGGAAGGCATGCCAATGGCCAAATATATGGCCAGTGGCATGGAAAATAGTTGCAAAATAAAAAAAATAACTTTGTTTTTGGCCAATTACGGCCATTTAAGCATAGGGCAGCGGCATGCAAACGGGATCAGCCCGAAAATAAAAACAAAACCTTGAAAAAAGCTTTTTAAGCAAAATCACAATTTTGCCATTATAGTCAATGGCAGGCTGAAGACAACAAGGACACTGAATAGTGGTTGCTAAGGGGAAGGCTCAGTGTTAGACTTGTAACTAGGCATTAGCAGTCAGTTCTATGCAAATGAGGGGAATGATTCCGAATCACAGATTTCCCCTCATTGCTAGCCAGCACCCAACCGTGTAGGTGCAGGAAAACCATGGCGCAAGCCTAAGAGTTAGCTGACATCATAGAGGGGTGTGTCAGGCAAACTGTAAGATTATTGGAGGTCTGTGGCTCAGGTTTGCCCTTAGCTTAGCAGAGCTAAAGAAGGGGTGTGTCTGAAACTGCCTAGCAGTATTTACCTCTAACAACATACACTGTGGAGACAGGCCAACAAACAGGAGGGAGATGTTCCAGACATGACTACAGAATGTAAGTGTTGTTCTTCTACATTTGGAGTAATGTTGGTTTAACAGGGTTTGTGTGGATATGGCTGGTCTACATGATTTAATACCTGTCATGACAGTGTTATGTGTTTGAGGAAACTCCCACCTGTAGGGTTATCTGCAGAATGGCCAGTGTTTGGCGTCTTATGTTTCTTGTGTTACTCACAGATCACCAATCTTAAAACTGCAGAAGCATAGTCTGAGGATTGCAGTCAGTATATGGTGACAGCCATGAGATTTAATGACTTGATATCCCTCATAGGACATATGTCACAACAAACCGTGTTACAACAGTAAATATATGAGGGTATCACAGCAACATGCCAATATTGGTCCAGTGTTTGGCTGCAGCCACAAGTCTGTCAACTTTTGAACATATGTCATGCAGTAAGAGGTGCACATGTTCTGTACACCATTATTTATTGACATCATATCTGATAACATGCCAGTCAGATATCAGACTGCTAGACATGTTATGTATAATAGGGGTTATTTCTGAGGACATAACCTGGGAATTCTGTGGTTGTGTGTACAGTAGTGGGGTACGTGTACTTATGGTTATTGTCGATAGTATGTGTATTACGAATACGTACCTTGGCTTGTGTACAGACTGTGGTAGATGTCATTGTTCTTGGTCCTGTTCTATCTGATGTTACATGCTGCTCCAGTGTATGGTACGCTATTGGCTCGCACATTTGTAGGGCCAAACACACATGTGTCCCATACCACAGACAGGCATTGGACCACATTGTGTTGTGACCCAGTATATGTAGGGTTAGTGTGTGAGTGGCACATATAAGGATGGTGTTGATCAGACAGTCCATATAGTCTAATATTAAGCTTGCGTACCATATGTGGCTGTGGCTGTGTTCGCATTGGTTGAGGGCATGCACTTTCACACAGGTGTCTGTTACTGTGTGCTGTGGCATGCCTGTAGAGCCTGCTAAATTTGCAGGTACATGTGTATTCCCCCATACGAAATGTAGGCCAGTGTTGTGGCAGTCTGCCTGCAGTTTGCACAGTGCTTTGTTAAATGCTAGCAGCTTAGTGTCTTTACCCAGTGTGATGTTATGTCCAGATATTTGCAAGAAGTACTGTTGCCGGGCCACCATGACTGTTGTGTATTTCTGACAAAGCAGTAGGATGCTGTACAGATGTATGCCACTAACTACTGGGTAGTATGTGGCCATGTGACCTCTACACCACCAGTTATTATGTGTCAGGACAGACAGGAGTGTATGAATGCATAAACTGTGTGGGCATATGTAGTCCAGTATTTACGTGATATACACATGTACATGGCTGTTAACATCCACATTGTCAGGCTTGGTCCACATGTCTCGCAATAAGGGGATCTGTGTATACCTCGGACTGACCAGAGAGTACCAGACTGTCCACATATATTGGTCATATCTCTTCTGTAGTCCACAGGATCATTACAGTGCTGTCAGTGATACTGTACTATGATGTCCTTAGGATGTCTGTCAGTAACTGATGGCGTACATGTCAATAGCAGATATGACCGCACAAACATATGTCTAAGACAACCCCTGTTACAGTAGCAACAGTCTACATATATACCTGCAATACATACGTGACATCCCTTTGCACTAAGAGGTTGAGACTATTGGTGCTGAGGTAGGACTTCACTCCATGTTCTGGATATATGGTAAACATATATGTATATATATATATATATATATATATATATATATATATATATATATATATATATATATATATATATATATATATATATATATATATATATATATATACATATATATATATGTGTGTGTGTGTGTGTGTGTGTGTGTGTGTATGTTTGTGTGTGTGTGTATATGTGTATATATAGATATATATATAGATATATATATATATATATATATATATATATATATATATATATAGACATATACATATCTACATACATACATATATGGATACATATATGCATATATATATATATATATATATATATATATATATATATATATATATATATATACACAAATTCATATATATATATACATATACACATCTATATATATCTACACATATACAGATATATAGATATATATGCACATATAGTTATAAAAGTTCAAAAAACTGTAGCCAAGGAACAAAGCCTCCAGATGGAAAACAAACAGGAATAAAACCAAACAAATCCACTGGAAGCACCACACAGAGATGCAAAAAACTGTAGAAAAACTTCTTTATTGCAGACAGGAACAGACACAAGCGCTTTCACGTAGGTATACTACGCTTCTTCAGGTGTAACACAATGTAAAAACAAACCACCATTTATACAAAATTTTGGCGCTCAAACTTAACTAATTAAAACACTGATTGAATGATTATACCACTCATCCTATATTGATTTAAAGAAACATCAACAATAATAATTTCAAGTGATCTAAATAATGAGTGAATAAGCAGAAACATTAAAAATGTATAAAGTACATGAATATCATATTTTAACTAAGCTTAAATTACATAGAGCTTACTCATTGTACGATAAATAGACATTACTGCTGCAATGAAAAAGCGTGATGAACTGCAACGCTAACAACAGCGCCAGATAACTAACTTACTCACTGTCGACATAGTCATCAAAACACTTACTAAAATCATTCAGCAGGATATTCTGCAAAATTATATATACATTTAAAAGAATAATATCATAAAATGAGTTAAAATATGTGTGATAACTCTCATAATCTAATCACTGAGCTATGCTCATCACGAGCTTCTATTAACGAAAGCATCTGAGCAAACAAACTGTGAACACTTTTTAAAAAACTTCTAAAAATAAAACAACTACTACAAATAGTACCTGAACACAGTACATGGTGTTGTGAGGAGTGTCGCTAAACTCGCTAGCAAATACACTGTCCATAAAATGACTGTTCACAAAAACAAACAAGCTGTCCTACTTGTTATAAACACAGAGATCACTGACAACAAATCAAAGCAGGATCCGCTAAAGGTTAGCGTAAATGTACATATACTAACCTAGATGGTAACTGCTGAGTACCCTATACTAGCGGATCGACTTCCCTTCCAGACGGTGTCATTAAATCCCATTATGTTAGTTAAAACAAAAAAATCCAGTTTTGTACTTCAACAAAAGAACTCATGTCAACACAGCCCTGTCATCAAACGCTGGTCCATCAATATAAAGTATCCTACGCACAACCACTACTGAGCCGTTCCTTTTAAAGTGGAATGCGCTTCAAAAAACAGACCTTTCTATCTGTATAACAGACAAGGTTAAGCCTATACAAACATGTTTAATGTCAAGAAACAAAACTTATAGTGCGAATCAACCACTGGCAACAAGTCAAAGCAGGATCCGCTACGGGTTAGCGTAAATATACTTATACTAACTTAGATGGTAGCGACTGAATGTCCTGGACTAGCGAATCAAATTCACTTCCAGTTAGTGTCATTGAATCCCATCATGTCGATTAAATCAAAATAATCCAATATTATATTCCAACAGGAGAATTCATGTCAACACAACTCAGACATAGAAACGCTGGTCCAACAATATAGGGTATCCTATGCACAACCACTGCTGAACCTTTCCTTCTAAAGTAAAATAGCCTTCAAAAAATGTTAAGCCTTTCTATCTGCATGACAGACAAGGTTAAATCTATATGAGCATATTAAAAAATAAAACTCTTAATGCAAAACAACCAAAAAATACGAACAGACAAAGCAATATATAGAGAACTGATAACAATTAGCATCTAGAAACCCAAAAAACATAAGTTAAACAGTGTGATGGAAACTTCACATGGTTAAATAATGCTCTATGACTGTCAAAATAATAAAAAATAATATAGACGAAACTGTATAATGTGTCAAATTAAACCAGTAACTGAATCTTATTATAAATGATGCAGAACTAACATGGGCCACCAATGAACTGTCAGCTAGAATCATATGCAAGACATAACAATATATATGTGTTAAGCAACTCAATTAAATAACCGTATACAAAGTGCATATATTTCTGAAATAGCCTGATAAAAATGTGATATGCAGGAAGAATACAAGTAAAATTCATCGAGCCTAATCAGCTGAGGAAAAACAAATAAGGGAGCTTATAAAGCTCCAGCGAATGTAACAACATGTATAACCTACAAATATAATATCAGGTAGCAAAACAATAGCTTCCCTCTTTCATTTCCTCATATTGAGGACAGGTCTAACTGAAACATATTGATTGATACCCGGATGAAGATGTGCTTTGAGGGTGAAGATCCATTTAAGTTCCCTGAGGGCTAGTTGATTCATATTGTCTCCTTCCCTATAGTTAATAACCATTAGTTCAAGAACCATAAATTTAAACCTATGTGTATTGAATTCAAGGATATGTTTGGCCAGAGCATTGCTGTCATTGCCTTTCTTGATGTCATAGCAATGATTATATATCCTATCACGAAGTCTTCTCTTCGTGAGACCTACATAAAAAGCCTGACAAAAGTCGCATATGGCCAAATATATTAGATTGGTGCTGTTACAATCACTGTAAAATTTGGGTGTAAACAAAAAAGGGTTGAGAAAAAAGAGGTTGAGACTATTGGTGCTGAGGTAGGACTTCACTCCATGTTCTGGATATATGGTAAACATATATGCGTATATGTATATATATATATATATATATATATATATATATATATATATATATATATATATATATATATATATATATATATATGTGTGTGTGTGTGTGTGTATGTGTGTATGTTTGTGTGTGTGTGTATATGTGTATATATATATATATATATATATATATATATATATAGATATATATATATATATAGATATATAGATATAGATATATATATAGACATATACATATCTACATACATACATATATGGATACATATATGCATATATATATATATATATATATATATATATATATATATATATATATATATATATATATATATACAAATTCATATATATATACATATACACATCTATATATATCTACACATATACAGATATATAGATATATATGCACATATAGTTATAGATATCTACATATATATTGACATATATAGATATATCTGTACATATATAATGTGCATATATATATATATATATATATATATATATATATATATATATATATATATATACAGAGAGAGAGAGAGAGATCTATAAATGGCCATATATATGATGCACTATAGAGATAAATATATATATATGTACATGTAGACATATATCTACATATGTATATATCCAGATCTTTGACATGTGTAAACATTTCTGTTGTGTTATACCTTCTCAGATGTATCACACCAGATGTATCTGATATGTGTATATTTAGATATAACAACATATGTGATGCAACAGTAATATCACTAACATACTATACAATTGCAGAAGTCACAGCAATTGTTCAATACTATTCAATATGTCTACTGACAGATGTATTGGAAAAACAACTGTCTTTACAGCTGTGCTGGCGTAGTGACTAACTGTTATGACTATAGTGTACAGGGTCCTGGGTTCAAGACCTGCAACAGCTGTTTATTTTATTGCTACACAGAACAAGGGCTGTTGGATACAGAGTGGTTAAGGCAGTTTTGAGCAGCTTTAAACATGTTTGCGTGGTTTGGCATGAATCTAAGTGGTGCTAACGTACGGTTAAACTTATGGGTGCTTACACCATGTAGGCTTTGCTTACCAGTGCACAAATGTGCTTAGCTGTTATATTGCAGCAATGCTGACACCTGCTAAGCATGGTTCAGCCCTGGTAACCTGTGCTCACATCCCAGTCTGATAACATAACAGGGAAATGACATCTGTAATAGGTGTATGTAATGCCATGTACATAACATGCGTCTATGTGCTGTCAGTACAGTAGCAAGGGGTGTGAGTCTCCTGTCTGGGACACTTGAGTATATATGACCTGTACAACACTCTTATCCATGTGAATGTGTTACATACAAGGGTAGTATCCTAGGTTATGTGCAGTCACATTGGCATGTAGTGTATCATGAGGTTACTACTGTTGACAGTGCTTTCCCAAGCAAGAATAGATTGCTAATTGTAGTACTCGCAACAAGCACCCCTGCATGCAAGGATGGAATCTGAGTCCTCACTGTCATGTTCCTGGTGTGTGATCTGTGTCACACTATATATATCCCATTGGATAATGATCTGACATGTGGAAATTAACTGTAGACTACTGTCTGTATAGCACATGTCAGTGAGGGCTATACAGACATTAGTCTTTATAGCACATGTCAGTGATAGCTGAAAACATGTAGTAATGGCATATCTATTGGTGTCAAACATCTGTCAGTACATTCATCCTACTGCATAGTGAGTTGGCAAGCTGATGTCTGTCAGTCCCTGTACAGATGTGCAGATGTCAGGTATCCAGCTTGGATATGTACTGGCAACCTATGCTTGACTGACACTGATATGTCTGCCCAGCTGTGTTATAGCTAGCACAGATAGGATACAACATCCTGTATGCACCACATGCCATGGATACCTCCACTACACTACCACAGTCAACAGAACATGCTTGGGTAAAAGTCTCCAACACAGACACTAACCATGTTTTGTAATACATATTGCATACATGTCAACTGGAGCACCTCACCAGCCATTTGCAGGAGGCACCCAGAGGATTGGCTGATGCATGTCAGTCTCACCCTGAGGGTCACCACAGTGGTGTCTGTAGGTAGATTGCCTGCTGGCACATGGCAGGTGGCATGATACCACTGTACATACATCCCCTATACTTCCCATCTCCAGGGACAATAGCCAGGTACACACCTATGACCACCTGCAGCGATGCACCCCAGTACTGACAAATGTGTACGTGTACATTACTGAGGATATCAGTGTATTTGTATTAGTACATCTATAGCTGGGGATACCTTTCACACTCACCGCAACACCCATTGCCATAGTTAGATGCTGCTGCTGCTGTACCGGACATTACATGTACCTTGTTACGATCCTCTCCCTAAAGGCTACCCGAGCCTTGCAGTACCAGAAAACACTGTTGTACAAATGGGTTGATAGGCATGGGATACCCACTGAGTTCTGGTAAGTGTGTGTATGTGTGCATGTGTGTATATATATAGGGTACAGCATTCCAAGGCCACATACTCCTATTACAATATGCATTGCCACACAGTATTAGGGATAATGATGTCGCTGCCCATAAGAGAGGCATGACAATGCATCACCCTACTATGCCTGTGGCATGTGCATTAGATGCATATCCCTGTAGTAGCACTCTTGGGATGGACAAGGGGTTGTATTGCAGTCCTGGTCAATGTGTGCTGGTGGGTATGTCAGACTGTCATCATGGCTTCCAGAGCGTACAATATCTACAGTGGGGTGTGGGTGCTGGGTATACTGTCATTACATCATGGTACCCCCAGTACATATCCCATGTACCACTGTATGGTGACCACTGTCACCATCAACCATACAGGTAACTGATAACACTATCCAGCCCAGTTATGCATGTGCTGTGTGCAGCCTACCTGTAACACATTGGACACACTGACAAGTTAGTTAGCACTGATAGGCCCAGGTCTCTCGGATGTGTGTCTGCCTGTTATGTGTTTGTTAATGTGTATATGATGGTATGTCACACTATGTATTGTCCATATACAACCATTACGTCTCCCATTACCATATTGCACATGCCTGTGGATGTTCTGCATGTAACATGTAACCTAGAACACACATCATCCTAAACGCTGTGTGGTGTGTGCAATTAAAGCCACACACATCATTAGCACTACATACCTAAGTAGGGGTCTAGTCCCAGTGTTGCTAAGTAAGAGTGTGTGTGTATGTGGAGGGATCTACTTCAAGTTGCTAAATATTCATGTCTCAGGGGGTCATCTGTCCATGTGGCACAGGCAGTAACTGTTATACAGACCTGTGACATGTGTTCAGCTGTACCCAGGAAATGGCAGAGCCATGGTGTCACCACAGTGACGTACCCCTTGTGAGATATGACAGCAGACCATTCTCCTGCTGACACATGTACACCTACAACACAAATGGATAACATTATGGAGACCACAATCACTCAGTGTTACTAACAGCTATAATCCATCATGGCTGGACAGCTACACTACCTGACATGTAAGCATTAAACATTACTGCTGACAACATGTTACACAGCAGTACATTGGTACACTGTAGTACAGTCACCATGTGCATCAGAAACTTATTAGCCTGTCCCTGCATCGATTTTATGGATGACAGGGATGTGGCACAGGAATCATCATATGCACAGGGTGTGTTGTTGGTTTGCCAGGAACCTAGGGTGGGCCATACATTTGACACCATGTGTGTGAGTGAGGGGTGTAAGTTACTGATATGGCATGGTGATGTGGTGTGTGTAGGTATGGGGTTGCCCTAGGTGTGTTTGTATAGTGTGTGGGCATGCATGCACACAGTTCTGCCATGTGGCTGCCCTATACAGGTGTTTCTTGGACAGCTGCAGACCATACCTGGCAATGTGTTCAGTTCACCACCTCCAGCCATGGACACGTGGACTGTGCCTGCCAGGGGCTCCACAGGCATGTCTAGATACAGGCCTCGATGTGCTACTCTCCCCTGATGATGACATATCTCTGCTGGAACCAGGTCCCTCCTGGGACTGGCCAGGGCCATGTGCATGTGGCCTGCTGTGGTGTGGTGTGGACAGCGACCCCCCTGCAGTGCTGGGGCTGGTACTGCCACTATGGGAGTGGCTTGGTGTCCTTGTATGTCCACGTCGACCACCAGATGTTGGTGTTGCTGGCCTATGTCCATGCGGCAGTCACCCCACTCCCACCACATGCTCTAGCATGGACAATCCATGGTTGATGAGGCCCACCATCTCACCCAACCATCTATCCATGACCTCTGTATAATCACGGAGGGCACCTGCAAGATCACAGATGTTGTCACTTACAGATGAAAAAGCAGCCCTCTGCAGCCTCAGACCCTGTCTGGTGTACAGTTCCATATGTGCCTGCACTCCCATGACACCCTGAAACATGCGTCTGGTGGTACAAGATGTGGAACTTCTGTCAGGGGCACGATGACCAGTGGCCCTCCCACGAGCACCTTGGTACATCTGCTTATGTGGTGCCCTGCTGGACATCTGGCTATGCCTGCTGTGTCCAGACACAGCAGCCATAGATACCACACTGTTATGTGCACTGCCACCAACCACCAACTGTCCCTATGCTATGGCTAGTTGTGGTGGGGTATCTTATAGACACTGTGACTGTGTGCGGGGATGGAATGGATAACAGGGGGATGTCAAATGATGGTGCAGTTTTGGCATCTGACAACCCTGCCTGTGGCCTCAACACACCTATCATCATTTAAGTGTCTGTATGGACACCAACATCAGATTGCATGCAGGAGGGACCCTGACCCACCTTGCCACCTGTGAGGGGAAAATAAGAAATGAACTTTAAGACCTGTATGGCATTGCTTAACAGTACACACATGCATACACACACACACACACACACACACACACACACACACACACACATACACACACACACACACACTGACATTCCACCATAACTACCTGTCCCTGAGTTTACAGACTGTCCCACATTTATTCACGTAAGTTCCCCATCCTGCATCACACTTGGAAACATACACTCATTAATACCAATTCAGTAATGTACCATTCTTCTAATTGCCTAGACAAGTGATCACAAATCCTGACATTACTCCATTTCTTCTTCGACTTGATTGGAGTAGGTTTTACAATGACTCACTGCTGTCATCCAGTGTTCACCCTGGATATGTCCGGACATTGTGAGCATGGACCCCATATGTTAGGGGCTACTATGGTCATTCAATAATGTCACGCACTGGAGTGTCATACGTAACTATTGCTCAGTAGATGCAAGATCTGTTGCTTAATCAACTTATGTGGACAACAGTAATATATGGACACACTCCCTGGTGTTGTCAAGTAATTCCCCAATGCATCTGTAGTACTGCATATGTGGGTAGTCTTTCACCTTTCTGCTAATTGCAATTTTAACAGTATACCTGGTATCTAGTTTCCCTTCCAATGCATGTTCCATGCTACAGACCTTATTATACTATCAGCTGTCCTGAGATTACATATCAGACAAGTATTCCTGGTGTCTCGTGTCAGTCCATGTTCATGTATTGCACGATTCCAAAGGGAAGTACTGAAGTATGAACAACCCCACATTCACACATGTGCATACATGGACATCCACACAAACACACACACAGATACACACACACATATCCTACATGCATCAACCCCCCTCCACTCCACCAGATTGCACTTACAGAAAAATAACTCCCCCCACCCCCCACGCATACACTTACAGGGGAGGTTGCACAAAAATAGTACACACAGGCCTCCCATTACCCATCTGTCAACATGCATAACATATGGTACTCAACAGCATGTACTGCAGCTATAGTCAATCCATGTTAGCAACAGTATACTTGTTAATTGGTTGTTATCCTGTGGTCCAGTCTGTCTTTACTGTTGTAATACTTGAAGGCCTTGGCCTGGACAGCAACATACATGCATCAACCCCCCTCCACTCCACCAGATTGCACTTACAGGCAAAATAACTCCCCCACCCACCCCCACACACACTTACAGGGGAGGTTGCACAAAGATAGTACACACAGGCCTCCCTTTACCCATCTGTCAACATGCATAACATATGGTACTCAACAGCATGCACTGCAGCTATAGTCAATCCATGCTAGCAACAGTATACATGTTAATTGATTGTTATCCTGTGGCCCAGTCTGTCTTTACTGTTGTACTACTTGAAGGCCTTGGCCTGGACAACAGCATATGTTATGCTTTTGGATTACTGTATTAAATGATCTGCATGAAAGTTGCATTAATCTGTTTGTATGTATTTTAAAGTCTAAACAGCTATATGACATGGCATATACAGCTGTAAAGTACACAAATAAAACTTTCTTATGTATGCAAACCTGTGTGTGGTGTCATATCCTTTGACTTCTCTATGGGCATATGTTTCAGGCAACAATTGCCTTTTGTATGGGTGACTCATACACTGTCCATTTGATAAGGTGGTAACTGTAGGAATACTGGCTGTTCAGTATGGTGTGCATCCTCGAAATATGTATCTTCCTATACATAGCTCTGTGTGTATGCGTAGTTACCTATATACATATATATAAATATATATATATATATATATATATATATATATATATATATATATATATATATATATATATATATATATATATATATATATATATATATATATATATATATATATATATACATATATATATATATATATATATATATATATATATGTATCTACATATATGCGTGTGTGTGTATATGTATCTTTGGAATGTTTATTGTTTCCACATTGTACATTCCCTATAATAGCCAAACTGTACTGCATGATATGTTATTGATACCATCCTGACATCATACAGGTGGGATGGATTACTGTTAACGTCTTGTGCCCATGTTGTGTCGGGTCCTGGGTATGGGACTTGCAGCAGTTGGTACTGTATTGCAGGGCAGATCTGTTTTGCTGTGGGGGAGGGGTGATATCAATACTTACAAGAGGTATTTAGCTTGGGCCCCCTCACCCCCATTAACGATGCCTTTGGTCACATACGTATTTGTTATGTTCTCTTTTATATCTATCATCATCATCATCTTCTTTCGGCTGTTCCTGTTACGGGTTGCCACAGCAGATCACCTGTTTCCATTTCTTCCTGTCCTCTGCATCTTGCTCTGTCACACCAACCACCTGCATGTCCTCTCTCACCACACCCATAAACCTTATCTTAGGCCTTCCTCTTTTCCTGTTACCTGGTAGCTTCATCCTTAGCATATTTTTCCCAATATACTCAGCATCCCTCCTCAGCAGATGTCCAAACCAACATAATCGTGCCTCTCTGGCTTTGTCTCCAAACCTTCCAACCTGGGCTGACCCTCTAATATACTTATTCCTAATCCTGTCCACCCTCGTCACACCCAGTGCAAATCTTAACATCTTTAATTCTGCCACATCCAGCTCAAACTCCTGCCTTTTTGTCAATGCCACTGTCTCCAACCCATATAACATAGCTGGTCTCACTGCCCTCTTGTAGACCTTCCCTTTCACTCTTACAGGTACTCATCTGTCACAAATCACTCCTGACACTCTTCTCCACCCACTCCATCCTGCCTGTACTCTCTTCTTCACCTCTCTTACACACTCACCATTACTCTGAACTACTGACCCCAAGTATTTAAACTCATCCACCTTCGCCACCTCTACTCCTTGCATCCTCACCATTCCTCTATCCTCCTCTCATTCACACACATATATTCTGTCTTAGTCCTGCTGACCTTCATTCCTCTTCTCTCTAGAGCATATCTCCATCTCTCCAGGGTCTCCTCCACCTGTTTCCTACTCTCACTACAGATCACAATGTCATCTGCAAACATCATAGTCCACGGGGACTCCTGTCTGATCTCATCTGTCAACCTGTCCATCACCATTGCAAATAAGAAAGGACTCAGAGCTGATCCTTGATGTAACCCCACCTCCACCTTAAACGCATCTGTCACTCCCACCGCAGACCTCACCGCTGTCACACTACCCTCATACATATCCTGTACCACTCTTACATACTTTTCTGACACTCCTGACTTCCTCATACAATACCACAACTCCTCTCTAGGTACCCTGTCATATGCTTTCTCTAAGTCTACAAAATCACAATGCAACTCCTTCCGACATTCTCTGTACTTGTCCATCAACACTCTCCGAGCAAAGATCGCATCTGTAGTGCTCTTTCCTGGCATGAAACCATGCTGCTGATCAGTAATCATCACGTCCCTTCTTAACCTTGCTTCCACTACTCTTTCCCATAATTTCATGCTGTGACTGATCAATGTATTCCCTCTGTAGTTACTACAGCTCTGCACATCACCCTTATTCTTAAAAAATCGGTACCAAAACACTTTTTTGCCATTCCTCAGGCATCCTCTCACTTTCCAAGATATCATTAAACAATCTGGTTAAAAACTCCACTGCCATTTCACCTAAACATCTCCGTGCTTCCACAGGTATGTCATCTGGGCCAACAGCCTTTCCATTCTTCATTCTCTTCATAGCAATCCTTACTTCCTCCTTGCTAATCCATTGTACTTCATGATTTACTATCCCTACATCATCCAACCTGCTCTCCCTCTCATTTTCTTCATTCATCAACCTCTCAAAGTACTCTTTCCATCTCATCAACACACTCTCCTCACTTGTGAGTATGTTTCCCTCATTATCCTTTATCACCTTTACCTGCTGCACATCTTTCCTAGCTCAGTCCCTCTGTCTAGCCAATCGGTACAGGTCCTTTTCTCCCGCTTTAGTGTCCAACCTTTCATACAACTCTTCATATGCCTTATCCTTAGCCTTCGCCACCTCTCTCTTTGCCATGCACCTCATCTCCTTATACTTCTGTCTACTTTCTTCATCTCTCTGACAATCCCACTTCTTCTTTGCCAACCTCTTTCTCTGTATACTCTCCTGTACTTCCTCATTCCACCACCATGTCTCCTTGTTGTCCTTCCTCTGTCAAAATGTGATACCAAGCACCTTTCTAGTCGTCTCCCTTACTAGCTCTGCTGTAGTTACCCAGCTATTTGGTAACTCTTCACTGCCACCCAGTACCTGCCTTAACTCATCCCTGAACTCCCCCTCACAATTACCCTTTTTCAATTTCCACCACTTGATCCTTGGTGCTGCCCTCACACTCCTCCTCCTCTTCTTGATAACCAACGTCATCCTACAAACCACTATCCTATGCTGCCTAACGACACTTTCTCCGGTCACCACTTTACAGTCTCTAACCTCCTTCAAGCTGGCCCTCCTACATAAGATATAATCCACCTGTGTGCATCTTACTCCACTCTTGTATGTCACCCTATGCTCCTCCCTCTTGTTAAAATATGTATTCACCACAGCCATGTCCATCCTTTTCGCAAAATCCACTACCATCTGACCTTCTGCATTCCTTTGTTTAACACCATACCTACCCATCACTTCCTCATCCCCTCTGTTCCCTTCACCAACATGCCCATTGAAATCTGCTCCAATCACCACTCTCTCACCCTTTGGTACAGTCATCACCACTTCATCCAATTCACTCCAAAATTTTTCTTTCTCGTCCATTGCACACCCAACTTGTGGAGCATACACACTAACAACATTCGTAATTACACCATCAATTTCCAGCTTCATAAACATCACTCTATCCGACACCCTTTTCACCTCCAAAACACTCTCAGCATACTGTTCCTTCAGAATAACTCCTATGCCATTTCTCCTCCCATCCACACCATGATAAAACAATTTGAATCCACCTCCGATACACCTAGCCTTACTCCCCTTCCATCTGGTCTCTTGCACACACAATATACCAACCTTCCTTCTGTCCACCATATCAGCTAGCTCTCTCCCTATACCAGTCATACTGCCAACATTCAAAGTTCCGACCCTCACTACCACAGTCCTAGCCTTTCTCCTCTCCTCCTGCCTTCGGCCATGTCTTCCGCCTCTTCTCCTCCTTCAGCCAACAGTAGCCCAATTTCCGCCAGCACCCTGTAGGCCAACAGTACTGGTGGCGGTCACTGTTAACCCGGGCCTCGACCGATCCGGTATATCTAAATATTTGCTTACACACACACATATATATATATATATATATATATATATATATATATATATATATATATATATATATATATATGTATATATATATATATATATATATATATATATATATATATATATATATATATATATATATATATATATATACATATATATATATATATATATATATATATATATATATATATATATATATATATATATATATATATATATATATATATATATATATCTAAATATAAATAAATATATATATATATATATATATATATATATATATATATATATATATATATATACACACACACACACACACATACATCTACATGTATAAATACATTTTCTGTACTGTTGAATGACTGTGCTGGATGATATGTTTGTAAAAACATCAAGGGTATGTATATCTGATGTGGCTTAGTGGTAAATCGCTTTGGTGTGCAGGGTCCTGGGTTTGAGCCTTGCAGAAGCTGTTTATTTAGTTGCTGGGCAGAACAATGGCCATTGGATACAGAGTGATTAAGGCACTTTAAAGCAGTTGTAAGGGTGTTTGTGTGGGTTTGTGCGGAGGTAAGCACTGCTAACTTCCGGTTAGAGTTTCTTATACTGCTTTAGCTTCTCAGTTGCTTAACCTGCGTAGGCATTGCTTACCCCTGTGCAAACAGCCTTAAACCCACTTACTGCTGCTTGAAAGTGCTTACTCCTGCTTATCCCCACACTAATTTCTTTAAATGAAATAAAAAAGGGTTGATAGGAAAGTTGTGAAAAAGGGACACAAAGAAGGAAAGATAGTAAGGAAAATAGCTCTGGATGTGCAGGATGGGTGTAGGAAAGGTTTATAGCTGCCCATTTCTTCTACAGCAACAGCTATGCATATACCCTGATTTGGAGGTAGATTTGGACACCCATACCGATGAGAGAGGTGTGAGGACAACAATAATATATTGTGAAGCAAATTAGACCAGATTACATGTGTCCAGTGGACACATATGCGAAATGGACAGCTATGTATGGGGCAAGATTTTTTTTTGGGAACAGATTGCCTTTTTTTTTTCTTCAGGTGAGAGTGGGATGTTGGGGATGGATACTAGGTATATTTGGGGAGGTAGGTTGGGTAGGATAACAGACAAGACAGCATACATGGGTGGTATCTGACACATCTGGGGGGTAAACACCTTGGATGGGGAGGGGTGTTCGAAAATCGGAAGCCCATGAGCCCTCTAGTGGAAACAGTGGGACTGAGGTTCCCACCCATGGGCTGTCACCACTGCACCTTCATGGCCCCAAAGGTGGCTGTGCTGGCAACTGAGTAGGAGGGCCAGGCCGACCCTCTAGTTGCAACATGCAGCCCTCAAGCTGGCATAGCAGATCTCCAAACTCCCTGCGGAGCTTGCTATGGACCACGTCCTGGACCTGGCGATGGGTGACAGTGTCCTGTCTTCGCCCACTCCCAGGGGGGTGAGCTCCATCTCCTGAGGCAGTTCCACCCAAAGGTGTGCAGGACCAGCGGATGAGGAGGTCCCGGGGTGGTCCTCAGATGTGCTGGTGCCCGGTGTCATGGCCAGATGAGATGGGAGAGGTGGGTCTGATGGGACCGGCCTTCCCAAACGTGCTATGGTGTTTCAATTTTACAACATATGTGGGTTAGTAATAGTCAACACATTTCAGGATTAGGTATAACAGCATGCATAGATATTCCCATTAACCCAAAATACCAGATATGTAACAGTTGCATAGCAAACAGAATGCATGCATATATGGAACCACAGTGGCCAGTACAACAGCATGCAGGTACACTGATGGCAGCATACCACCAATTTGGGAGTATTTCAACATGGCACATGCAAAGAAACAAATTTAAATATTTATCAAACAATAGGACATATGTCCCAACAGTAGATTTAATGGAGCACATACCGATTGAGATGACAATGACACCTCACATCTGCATTTAATGCAATATTCCATTTCACAAATATTTGTTATTTTTAATTTTATTTATTTTATTTTATATTACATTTGTTTATCGGGAAAGTCCGACTGGACACAGGTCCATTTTCAGCGGAGACCTGAGGAGAAAAGCTCCAAATACCAGTACAATAGAATAGAGCCAATATAGTCAACATATAAGAAAAACAATGTCATACATATTAATAATACATTTGAGCATAGATAACAGAGATTAACAATATCTAAATATCTGATAGAAAGCCATATCCATAGATATAAGAATACATGAGAGTTGAGTTACTTTATTATCCTTAACATATGTAATGTGGGGGACCACAATTTAATCCATAGCAGAATCCTAGTAACAGTGCAGTGGGATGGCTTAACCTGGGGAGTGACATGATAAACAAATGTAAAATAAAATAAAATAAATAAATTAAATTATGTTGTTGTCCTATCTCACCTTCATTCTTGATGATTGGGACTGCGGCCCCAGCACCTTCTTTCTCGGATGGCTCAAGGGAATAAACTCTTCAGAACAATGGAACCAAAGGATGCTTAGTTATGCAATAAAAAATATTGTTCATAAAGTGATTTGACATGAAAAATGGAATGTACTGGAGTGAGACTCGAACCAGGAATGACTGCTCGTAAGGCGAATGCTCTGCCCACTACACTATTGCAGTACTCCTTTGCTTGCATATATCTTGATATTTATCCTCTTGTGCCATTTAAGCTGCATTATACGTAGCTAAGCAATGGGCAAACCCATGCACCTATGGTTAAATTTTATCTGCTTGATACAAAAAATTAGCTTGTTTATATTTTATATTTTAACTATTTCTCTTATAAACTTGGAGGGATGCTGCTGGGGGTATGCAAAAACCTATGAGCGGTCTCGCTCATTCTTATTGCTAAATTGCTGTTCTTGATTGCAGGGGTGTGTATATTCTAAGAGCTTTGCTCTCACACATGCCCCCTGCACTTGTACATACTCCATGTCCATTTAGGAGCTCTGGCAGTGCACCTTCATTAATATGTATGGCACGCTGCTGTGCTGCTCCTAAACGGCTGCTTCCGTGCAGAACTAAGCTAGTCCTGCATGGAAGAATAAAGAATCTGGGGGATTGTCTTTAACAGTATTACATTTAAACACTGTTTTGTAGGGGCTTAAGACCTCCTGAGCTCCACCCCAGCAACTCTACATCTTTAAAGATACTGACTCTGAGATTGTGCAACCTTGAAAGTAAGACAATATTTCCTTAACTCCACAGCTCCATTTTTCTTGACGAACTCAGTGCATACTATTTGAGAAATGACAGGTGTCACTTTAACATAATACTTAACTATTGTTTTATTTTATTTAAATTATTTACTGGGGTAGTGCACTGACAACTGCTGAACAATTTCATGCATGCCTGAGTAAAACTCTTCACAAGAAGTGCAACAGGTATAGACATTTTAACATAAGCATCAAGTGTATAAGACATATATGCAGAACTTACAATTAAAACATTGCAAAACTGGCTTTATCCCATTTTATACTATATTTTTGAAAGCATTTTGCTCCCATGCCTGCTGATTATCAGGCCTTTTCCTAACATCATAGGGGCTGTCATCCAGGCAGCCATAGGGTTGCTTGTGCCTTCACTGATGTATTGCCAATGAATGCCTTTTAATTTTTCAGTCCCAGATCTTCTACTTCAGCTAGGTGCATGCAACTCCTTTCCCTTTTGATACCAATACACTCATGCATGCTTTTGTGTATCTGTTCTCACCCAGACAAATGATTAATGCATAAAACATGGCCTCAAACTCAATGCCAAAAAGTGTATTGTTATCCCCTCCGGTAAAAATGATGCACCCACAAAGTACCACATCAACACCAACATCCTAAGCACATAATCAGTAGTAAGGGATCTGGGCACCAGATAGCAATCTAGCATTTGATCAACGTGTAGCCTCAGTGGTGCATAGAACATACTATATGGCTCATCTCATAAATAAGGGCATAGGATCCAAGAAAATAGAGGTCATAACATCACTGTATTCTTCCCTAATCAGGCCTATAATCGAGTACAATGCCCTCTTTGGTATGTGCCTTACTAGGCACTTGAGGCAGCTGGAAGGACCACAAAGGTTCCTGACTAGAAGAATTCAGGGTCTCTAAAACCTATTCTATGTGGATAGGCTAAAGTCCTTCTCACTTTACCCAGTTTCATACAGACTGCTCAGAGGGGACCTCTGTCTGGCATTTAGAGGCATCTCGGACTCCACCTTATTGGAAATGCTGCATATTCGCAAATCAAACACCATATGTGTCACGCGCACTTGAGACCTAAACCTGAGTTGTGACATTAATAGAACCAGCTGGCAAGACAGATATGTGTCCCAGAAACTCCCCCATCTGTGGAATAGACTCCCTCTTCATGTTAATCAGAGTACATCCCTGTCCTTGTTTAAGCGTAACCTGGATGACTGGATGGGAAATAGAACAATTTACTCATGGGATCCCACCTGTGTCCCTGCTTGACAGGGAGGACAGGAGCTGACCCTGGAAACATGGGCATAAAATTCTGCCTAGGCTTGAAAGGTCCTCATGGCCAATAGCCTAATAACTTCCTATGATCCTATGATCCTACTGAGGAAAGACTACAGCCTTCATGGACTGGTCAGCTGATCAAACACCCTAGGACTGCTCCATATATGACTGCCCTTCCTGCATGCTTTTGCAGGACAGGACTGTCCATTTCACCTATGAGGATACGTACACCCATCCTCCCCATCATAGCTTCAACTGTTGCCTTTTTTAAGAAGTAGGAGGCTTAAACCCAAGTAGTAGGAAATTAGTTTAGGTGCAGCCACATCTTTAGTATGGATTAACATCATAATTTCCTTTTTTTTTTTTTAGCTGTCCATTATTGGTTTATATTTATATATTTATATATTTATTTTTTATAAAATTAAGGCATATTATATATATTATAATATATGTCTATATTTAAATATGCTGTTTTTTTTTTTAAAGATATATATATGAGTATTTTTATGTGAGTCTAAGCTTTTATATGCTGGGGTTGTTATGTTCATTACATGATGAGAGTTGACCAATAAATGAATAGGAATCACCTATGTTAAATTTATGGCTTTATCCCTCTGAGCCATTGGAGTTGGAGAAACATGTAATCCATAATTCTCTTGTGAGATGAGATGGCTTGCAGAATGCATTTTTGTAACACTTGTAAAACACTGCCTCATTCTCTCAAAGCAATGAGCTACCATAGACTATCTTCTCACACTGGCATTTTTTTTTAATATTTATTGTAGCCAGTGTGAAAGAAATGAAGTACTCTCTTCTTTCCAAGGTAGAAATCAATAGTAAAGCACTGAATCTAACATGAGTAAGTAACAGCTGATGAATACCTCAGTGCAAGTAGGTTTCCCTGTATTGTTCCAGTAGACATTATCCAGTGTTTACCTAATGCATAGAAAGAGTGAGAGAGAATGACTAGTTAACTTACTCTGAATAAGGAAAAGTACTGCTATCAGGAAGGAAAACTAATGTCTGTATTGCATACTTTAAGTAATCAACTAATTTGGCTTTGTCAACCCTGTTCATAGTATAAATCAAATAGTACATTATGTCATGGAACACTGGAATTCATAAATGCCCATAAGAGTGGTAAAAAAAGCATATAGCAAAACTGTTTCTGCAAGTGAAATAGTAAAATGATTAGTTAATGATAAACAGCGACAAACTCACACACAAAACAATATGTTATTAATCCCCTTTTATCTATGAGGAAATATAAACCTAAATATCACAAAGACCCTGCCCACCTAAGAAATTTTCAGAAACATCATAAGTAGAATCTATGTGACACAAATACTGCAAGTTTATGACCTCTTCAACAGTGCAGAACTATTACAATTATAATATTTACAACTGATAGTGTCAAATAAAGATTGTTATTAATTCCCACATGTAACTTATTTCTTCTAGGTGCAATTTGTTTAGTGAAATACTGGTAAAAATGCATTTAAAAAGAAAATTAAATATTTCCATATTATAGAAAATACTGAGATAAAATAACATTTTTGTTTTGCATTTTTCCTCAGAAGGAAAATCTCTGTAATTTCTCTTTTTCAAACTGCTATGGTGGTAACCTGTTTTTTTTAAATATATATACTCATGTATAAGTGAATCTCTTGGATAAGTTGAAGGACAAATTTGACATCAAAGTCCATGAAAACCCATTAATTAATTTATAATATTATATATTATAATACATACATACATACATATATGTTATATATAGGTTCATAGGATGATACTAGGCTAGTGGCCCGGAGGCCCTTATATGCCTAGCAAAGAATTTTGCCCATATTCCCACAATGTCAGCATCTGTTTCCTCTGTCTAGCTGGGGCACAGGTGGGACCCCAGGGGTGTATTTTCTGTTTCCCATCCAGTCATGTAAGTTCCTCTTAAAGAGGGCTAGAGAGGTACTCTGCTTGACATGGAGAGGGAGTCTATTCCATAGATGGGGAGTCTTTGGGACACAAATCTATCCTGCCAACAAGTTCTATTAATGTCACAGACCAGGTTGAGGCCTTGCATGTGGGTTGCATGAGTGGAGTTTGGCTTACGGGTATGCAGCAACTCCATCAAGGCTGGGTCTGAGATGGCCTTGTATGCCAGACACAGGTCATCTCTGAGCAGTCTATATGACACTGAGTAGAAGGACAGGGCTTTTAACCTGTCTGTATAGGACAGGTATTTGAGATCCTGGATTTTCCTGGTCAAGAACCTATGTGCTGCTGCATATGCTTGGCAAAGTACGTGCCAAAAGGGGCACTGTACTTGATAATGGGTCTGATAAGGGAGTACAGGGATGTTATATGTATGCGTATTTTAATGTATTTATATTTACATATATTTGATTATACTTATATTTAGTTATATTCTGGAACATGCTCTCCATCCGGATAAGCAGAGTTCATTCCTGTCCATATTCAAATGCAACTTGAACCTATGGATGGGAAATGGAAAATTTACCCCAGAACTTAGTACTACTAATGGACAGCCGCTGCTCCCAAATGCTTTATCCCATGCATGTGTTCCCTCACATTATCTATGATACGATGCCAGTTATTCTCATTGGGGTAATAAGTAACTATCGACCATGGGAAGGGTAAGACCAATCTCTAATCAAATGGGATAGGTTAATTCGAGCACAAAAAGGGTTAAAATATCCCACAAAGTCAGCTAGCCTAGTTCTTATCTTTAAGTCTCTGGATTAAAGCTGGTGAAAGCTGCAGCAAGGCATGACAGTCATTTTTTAATAAGTATAATGCCTTAGTAACATTTAACTGTAACATTTAAACATCATACTATACTGGTAACGATCCCCACCTCATCAGCTAAACTGCATACATTTAAGTGAAGTGTCACTAAGGCATTATAGTCATTAATCATAATAATAAGGGCTGTTTATATATAGTACTTTGCCTCAATGGTTATTGTGATCTGCTGATAGTGCATACACTAAACAAGCCTCCAGAAATATATGGGTTATAAACTATAATCCAAAAATAAGTATGAATAGGTACAATAATGACTTTTTATTACACAAATTATTATTAAGTACTTTTTCACTTAGCTATTTACACAACTTCGACAAGACAAACAACAACTGCTGAAGCATGCTATTTAAATACTAGTAAAAAAATCACATATCATGACTGATAATCACGGGATAAAAATAAATCATGTTGCTATGTAATTAATCAACAGTTTAAGTTTGAAATGTCACCATAAATAAAAAAGAAAAAAATGCTATAATTAGAATCATGTATCATTAAAACAGATCAAAAAGAACAGTCAATCCTTAAATAAAAAAAGAGCTCTGTGTGTGTGTGTGTGTGTGTGTGTGTGTGTGTGTGTGTGTGTGTGTGTGTGTGTGTGTGTGTGTGTGTGTGTGTGTGTGTGTGTGTGTGTGTGTGTGTGTGTGTGAAGAAAGTACAACAGGTTCAGAGAAGTTTACCTCAAAGGTCTGGGTTTCAAATAATGTCTAATATTCAGATATTCGTTAAGTCCAGAGGGGTTAGGAATAAGTAACGACTGCCACTTCTTTGAGCTATAATAAGTTATTAAAACTACTCCCATGAAGAACTCCATTAAGAAAACACATTTTGAAACCCAGGGATTTCCTTCAAATGTCTCCACAAATAGTTATTTTTATCCTGATTTCCAGTGGTTTAATTCTGTTCAAATACAAATTATAAGAGTTTTCTAATGGTCTGCCCCACATAGAAGCTCTTACAACTCAAATACCTTCCATGACAACCACTCAGAAAGAGTTGGAAGTATCACGGGCTGTGGCCCTGAATGTTCTCACCATGTAAATTTGATAAAGAGCCTGATGAAGTTATTGACAAGCTGAAAGTGCTATTTCCCTTTTGAGTTGTAAGGGCCATCTTCATGTAAGAATCTCTAAAGTCTTGCTTTTAAGATCAGCCCTGTTTTGTTTGCAACCATTAGTTTAGTTCCTAAGACCTTGGCGATGTCATCATTATCAAGTGCAATTTTCAAAATTATCCACATGATTTTATGACTAGATTGAATTAAAGCAAAAGCTCTAACAGCAGGCTTTCCTTTCTACATGTTGTAATATAGTGGTTAGAAAAAATGGGTGGAAATTGTACATTTCATTGTTCAGTAACTTTATTAACTAATTTAGTCAGTGTTTTCTTGTCATAACCCGTCTAAAAATAATTTTGTCAACAACTTCATTTCATTCTTAAATACACCATTATTGGTGGTTAACCGGGATGCTATAAAGAATTGACTGCATGCTATTTTTTTACAAGAGTATTCTGCTTTAATGGTGTCTGACATGACAGAATGGCTTCTCCACCATGTCCACCTTCTGTATCTGTGATTTTTGAAACTGTGCCATACTATGGGTCTGAGAGGAGTGAAGGGGATCAGAGTGCTACTCCTGCTGCTCACAACACCTTGTCTTATTAGGTCATGACCCTAACCTCCTTCCCTTGTGTAGTGATGTCTGATTAGGTGGGATGGGCAATATGCTGTGGCCTTTAAAGTGTATCCATCTCAGACCCTGGGCAGACATGCCTTTCCAGGCCAGCCAGCACTCGCCACTCTCTCTTCATTTACTGGCCTCCTTCAGTGGTGTGTAAGTGACCCAGCCAATCACCATTGCAATGCCTCCCTTCCCAGAATAAGCAAAGCAATCCTGTCCTTGTGCCATTAAGCACCAGAGCCACTAATCAGATCTGGGTTCCCTGGGTCATAGTAAGGGCTTTATCCTCCAACACTACTGGTGAGGCTGCATACTATGTTATATTCATTTTCTAAGGATGACAAAACAGCTTTTATAAAACCAGAATAAAAACTGGGTGACAATAAATACGGCTAAGTAAGGTAAACCAAAAAGCTTTTATTATAACTTAGTCAATACTTTTGCATTGTCCTCAACACTTCATCAGACATTAAAAATACACAAGTTAACACTCACTATTTAAAATCCAAACCACAAATCAGAAACTGATTCCAGTTATGACATCATAACAAGCTGTTCAATCAGCTATAGAAACGCTGACAGCAAATTAGACAGTACATGATCTGCCAATGTGTACTAAAAAAATAAATAAAACAAACTATAATTTCTAGTATGGTTTAAGTATATATAAAAAACTATTTATCTGCTAGTCACCTAGTTCTAACAGTAGATATGTGCTTAGTCATGGTAAAACATACATGCCCAAAACCATTAAATACAGTTATATGAGACTCAGAAGCAAAAAAAAATAAAAATAATAAAATAAAAAAATAAATAGAAAATCAGATCAATTGATGGCCAGGATTGCATGATAAAGTGACTGAATAAACATTTACTGTCTTGTGTATCCTTGCTTAATTTAGCTCTGTATGTAAAGAAAACATATAAAAGCTGTGGGTTCTTATCTGTTGCATTCAAAATTCTTAAGCATAGCACAACATTGCAGTGAAATGTAGGAATTCCTAAATGCCATACAATGAAAACCAATTAAAAATAAACTGCTACCACAGCAACATAAGTGAGTCACATGTCTAACAAGAAAAGATAAAAAAAATGAATAAATACCTAGGTGCCTGCATTCAAGTAGATGAGCCATGACAGTTGATAAAACCAGAAAAAGTTCAGTATAAAACAATTGATAAAAACAAAAATGTTCAGTATAAAACATTATTTCACAGTAAACATCTAAGCAGGTGTGGTATTATAATCACAATCTTAATGGGCAGAGCCCATATGTATACATGAAACTTGAAAGCTATAAGAATATAAGCTAACCAATGTTACTAAGAAACACCAACCATCATTCAAGTGTTGTATGTAGAAATGAGTATGTCTGCTTACAAGCATAAAGTCTTAAAACCAAAAGGAGCACTACTCAGTCTGTAAAATTAAAATGAAAGTACCTTGCCTGATAAAAACATCCAAAGAAATGTAGTAATTTAGGTATGATCCTGTAGAACCAGGCCAGTGAAGGTGCATTGATCCTAAAAGTGTCAAAATAGTGTAAATAAACCTGAAGTTGCTTAAGAACCATCCTTTATATGCATAGAGCCAGTCAAAGGAATCTGTGTGAAAGAAGGGTGTTACAGCCTATCATTCCCTTTGTCTGGAGTCAATTAACCAATCAGTGTTGTTAAATGTGATTCTGTGAGAGAAGTGAGACAATGGTCTAGCTTTCAAGAAAGGTTTGATAGAAACAACGTCATTCAGTCCACAACACCAGTCTGCTTGTAACCGAATGATCCATTCTTGTTCAGTTTTCTCAGTTTTATTCTTCGTGTCATCCATTCTATTGTCTTCCTTCAAAGTGTCCAGTACCATAAATTTGAAATGATGTTCTACTCCTTGTTCCACAACATGTTTTGCTGCGGTCACAGTTGTACCTTCCTTCCTAATTTTATATAAATGTTCTTTCAGCCTGTCCCTACGTGCCCGGTTCATTTTTCCTATGTAGAAACTGGGACATTTCATACAAATAGCTAAATAGACCACTTTCTTGGTCCAGCAATCTGCATAATTCTGAAGTCTCACAACCTTGCCAGTGGTGGGATAAACAAAACGATCAATATTGGCTATAAATGAGCAGATATTACACTGCCTGCAACTGAAGGTTCCCACCTTACTGGGATCATTAACATTCTGTCCATCACTGTTCTGGTAGCATACTCTTCTTATAGATTTGACATTCTTGTATGTAATGCTTGGATGTGGACCCACAATTTGAAAGATGTTATCAATGGATGTCAACATGTGCCAGTTCTTCCGGATGATATTGATTATACTCCACTTGTCAGATGTGAAAGGCAGTACTAAGCAACATTTTTTATTTATGACAGGTTCTTTCTTCTCTGCAGATTTCATCATATTTTTAGAGAAAAAGGGTTTGCATCTACCTTGTCTTTCAAAAATCACCTCATCAGTAATTTCTAGGCATTCCTTCATCGAATAACCCCTGTCTTCAAGATTCTTGATCATATTGTCCATTGTTGTGTTAAGCTCCATGTCATTACTGGTGATCTTTGATAGTCTTAACATCTAGAAAGTTGTTCTCTTCTCTATATACTTGCATGGTAAATTTAAAAAATCAGTTGTGTTGCCTATATATGCCACAAACTCATGCAGTATCTCTCTGCTTCTGTCCCTGACCAAGAATATATCGTCCATAAAGCATTTGTAAAGTTGACCTTGTTGCGATATGTTTCATGTGAAAGGGCTAGCTTGGTCTTCTAAATGGCCATCACTAAGTTCACATATGAGTTGGCACAAGAGGTGCCCATGGCTACCTCAGTTTTCTTCAGATAGTATTTACCATTAAATGTGACTGCATTGTTCTCTAAGATAATCTCAATTAAGATACACAGTAGATTTATCCCTACTATGGCAATCCTGCTGATGTCATTCATTGTGAAATACACCTTTGAGGAAGAAATTCTCCAGTAATCCCTGTGGTGCGTCCTATAATAGCTTTGTGCTATAGTGTGATGTAGACCTCTCTTTGGGGTTCTATACCCACACATGTCAGTTGTAGATGTTTTGTGTGTGTTTCAATGTCTGTGTAAGGAGCAATGCATTTTAGTCTAGCCACACTTACTACAATCCGAATGCCCTACTTTGGCAATCCTGCTCATGTCATCTAATGTGAAATACATCTTTGGGGAAAGAGAACTCCAGTAATTTTTGTGGTGCGTACTATAACTGCGTAGTCCTGTAGTGTAATAAACTAGTTAGGTAGGAGTTCTAATCCCTGACATGACAGGTGTGTGTGTGTGTGTGTGTGTGTGTGTGTGTGTGTGTGTGTGTGTGTGTGTGTGTGTGTGTGTGTGTGTGTGTGTGAGACTCGTATTCTGTGTGGAGGTGGTTGTGAGTGTGTAACAACTGGGTCCAATGTGGAGCGGGTTTTGCAAATTTCTTATATGGTGGCCCCAGTATATATCACAATGTTCACCATACAGGGATAGCAGATGTGAAATAGCCGAGAGGCTGGGGTGCAAATCCATACCCATACATGTGATATCGAGGCCAGGCAAACAAAGTTAACAACCCCAGTATTACCTAGAGAACACTCTCAACCCATGTTTCAAACACACACACACACACACACACACACACACACACACACACACACACACACACACACACACACACACACTTGCCTAGGCATCAGCCAATATGTAGTACACAGCATATTGTCCACTGATAGTAACTATGGAGTGATTGCAGTGGGCTACTGAGGGCATGGCACCCTGTCCTTCTGTCCAATAGGCATGTACATGCAGACAGTGTATCTCCCCCATGTTCCCAACTGGACACCTGCAACACCTGTAGAGCCATCAAATGTGACCCACAAAGTACACACCATGCCTGAAAACATGCCTGTATGGACAGATGCCACTGACAACTGCCCATTACCAATTCCTACCACATGAGGCCAAGACTGGCACATCTGATGATATTTTGTGTACACAACATGGGCCCAGACATCCCTGGTGCAGTTCCACATGTCACTGTACATGCATGTAGGAGGTGGGTACATTCCAGACACTGTCCATGTCATAGACTAAGGAACACATACATGGCAAGCAATGCACAGCATTGGCCACATGCAATAGTCACCCAGGTGACTGGATGGTGAATACAATACCCACCTGTGTGGGCAAATCCATAAACTACACTGTTGAGCCACAATACAGACCATTATCATGTGACCTGATGCCAAGGTATACCCATCATCTAGCCTTGTATAGTCATCTGGCACAGTCGACCATCACACACCTGTGAAGCAATGTACCCATGCATGTCAGTAATGGCATCGTGTGTGTGTGTGTGTGTGTGTGTGTGTGTGTGTGTGTGTGTGTGTGTGTGTGTGTGTGTGTGTGTGTTGTATGATGCGTATGATCACATTCACACTCACAACAACACCCATTGGCATACTGAAGCATGCTGTATGATGTCAGACACCTTCCGATACCCTTTGCCCATATAACCTCCATATGACCCCTGTGGTGCATGTTATACTGGCACAGTAATGTGTTGTGGCAATCTCACTAGTGATGAGTTGTATTCCTGGCCCTGCCAAGTGTGTCAATGTGTGTGCATCCCTGTGAGAATGTGGCTGTGTTGACACTGGCACCTGTTCATGCGGACAGGCACGCGTACTACACCTACTGTATAGCTACCGTATCCTTGATGCAGATGTCACTCACCATCACATATACATTCTGAGGGCTGTTCAACAAGTAGCCTATGTGGCACATCCAATAGCTGCAAATAAATGAGATAGCACTACATAGTCATCAGGGGTTTGATACCCTGTGCTGGTAGGTGTGTGACACAAACATACTTAAGTTTTACTCTCCCACCCTTCCTGACTTGTCTTTGCCTCTGTCTGCCTCTCTCACTCCCTCTCTGGTGGATGTGGAGACCTACACCTGCTTTGCTTAGGCAGCAGCATGTGTATTTCAAGTGATGCTCGTGATCAGCTGATGGCCTCTGCACGAATTGCATCCCTCCTCTAGCTGATTGCATTTGGAACAGCTGTGATAACATTCCCATAGCCAATTGCATGGAAACACACTCCAATATCTAAGAACATCATGTTGGTATTGGGCCTTTTCATTCACTGTGAGCAGGAACTTGATCTGTTGTTTTGCAAAGAGCATCTCAGATGGATTGGGCATTTACCTCTAAGAACATACACTATGGAAACAGGGCAACACACAGGAAGGGGGTGTGCCTGACCTGACCACAGACTGTAAGTGCTGCTATACTGCATTTGGAGTAATGTTGGTTTAACATGGTGTGTGTGGATATGGCTGCCCTACATGTTTTAATACCTGCCATGTCCATGCTATGTTTATGAGGAATCCACGTCTGTAGGGTCATCTCTAGACTGGAAAGTGTGTGTGCTGCGTTTGGTTTCATGTGTTACCCACAGAGCCTCTATCTGTGAACTGCAGAAGGTAGTGTGAGGATTGCAGTCTGTAGATGGTGAAAGCCATGACAGTTACTGACTTCATATCCCTCATAGGACATATGTTGCAACAAACCCTGTTACAAAAGTAAATGTATAAGGTTATCACAGGAACATGTCAATATTGGCCCTGTGTATGTGCTTCCAGCCACAACTCTGTCAACCTTTGTACATATGTCATATATTAAGAGGTGCATATGTGCTGTACACCATGATTAGTGACATCATATCTGATAACAAGCCAGTGAGATATCAGACTGCTACACATGTTATGTACAGTAGGGGTTATAACTGATGACATAACTTGGACATTCTGTGGTTGTGTGTACAGTGCTGAGGTCTGTGTACTTATGATGAATGTTGACAGTGTGTGTATTGTTAATATGTACTTTGGCCTGTGTACAGACTGTGGTATATATCATTGTTCTTGGTCCCATCCTATCTGATGTTACATGCTGCTCCACTGTATGTTACTATATTGGCTTACATGTTTGTAGGAAAAACAAAAGTAGACCAGCAAGAGCAGACACAGATGTGGAAAATAAATCAGTCCTTTATTAACAGATCGGTTTCGGCATAAACTGCCTTCTTCAGTGTAGGACAAACAAAAAATGCCCTGTTGACATATGTAATATATACAAAATGTAAACCAATAGGCAGACAGAAATCATGAATATTCAGGAAACAATGAAAATGTAAAGTACAACCAAAGCCTAAAGAGTTTCATCATACAACAACAAAACTAATATTAATAAAAAGTCAGTATAACACCCAAAAATTATTCATAGGACCTAAATCTTGTAAAAGACATAGGACATCCTGAACTAGGTGTATTCACAGATGGGAAAAAACCAAAACAGCACCAAGGTGCTAAATAGAAATGTTTAATCATATTTGCTGAAGGGAATGCACCAAAAAATGAACTAATACCAATGGTGAACTATTGTAAACCATGTAAAAATAAAAAATACAAATGGCTAGTAAAATATTCATCATACTAATAATGAGAACTAAACATCCACAAAGCAGTCATGCCTCGGATATATTCATCATAATGAATGATGAAAAACCACAGAATAGAATACAATATCAATGTATCAAAGCAGAGGAACTACAGATATTCATGATATGAAACTGGACATATAATATCCATCAATTTTATAATCTGAGAGACCCAGTATAAAGGACCAACTACAGATGATCATTGAGGCCAGGAGAGAAAAGGCCCCCTAAAGTAATTATCCAGTATTTCTCTTTGTGATCCAAGAGACCATGCCAACCCTGTTTATGGCTACGATCGCCTGTAATACGATCAATAACCATAAAACTAAATTTGGCCTGCGGATGTTTGAGAATATGTTGGTACAAAGCACTAGTAGACTTGTGATTCTTAATATCACTGCGATGTTCATTCATTCTAGATCTAAGGGGCCTAGAAGTCTGGCCCACATAGAACGCACCGCAGTAACAAGTAGCTAGGTACACAACCCAATCACTACCACAGTTACCAAATGTTTTAATGTTAAATATCTGGCTGGTATTGCGACTTGAAAATTCCTTAGATTTGTTCATCAGTGAACATGACCCACAATGGCCACAGGGAAAAGAACCAAATAACTCTTCCCCATATAAAGTAAGTTGTTTGTGGGTAGTCCCCCCACTGCCTATGTGTTTGTAATGAGATAAGTAAGAACCCAATGTTTTGCCTCGTTTGTAAGCAAACCGACATTGTTGTCCCAAAAGTGACCTCAAATGATCATTGGCAAGCAAGATGTTCCAGTGTTTGTTGATGGTATTCCTTATCATGTTGATGTTTCTACCATAGGTAGTGACAAAACGTATGGGGGTTCCCAATGTAGTGTTTTTCTCCATTTTGTATTCCAACAACTTTTCCTGGTTCATTCGGTTGACCCTGCATCTGGCTAAGTTAATGTCTTTGTTGTCATAACCCCTGCTAGCAAATCTATTACATAAATCCATGCTAGCTGATTCATATTCAGCATCCTTGGAACTAAGGCGCTTAATACGCATGAATTGTGACACTGGAATACTCCTGATAGTGTGGCGTGGGTGCATGCTAGAAGCATGTAACAAGGTGTTATATTGTGGGTACTTACGGAAAACCTTGCTAGATTATGTGAGGTCCTGGTTTTTGGAGACAGTAACATCCAAAAAATTGATCGTATTCTGATCATATGACAATGAAAATTCCAGTCCCCATATGTTACTATTGAGATATTCAACAAATTCACGTAAGTAACCCAAGTCCGCACGCCACACTAACCAGCAGTCATCCAGATAATGTCGCCAGATGTCCATTTCAACCTGATAAATCTTGTGTGAATGATCATAAATCATGTACTCCTCAAAATAAGCCATGAAAAGGTCAGCATAAATAGGAGCGAAAGATGTCCCATAGCTGTACCTTGCAATTGCCAATAACACTGGCCTTGAAAATACAGCACATTTTTATTGAGTACATGTTCTGACAAACAAATTAGTAGGGTATTGAACCCGGGTGAGTACAAATTTGCCCTGTTAAGCCAATATTGAAGAGATTGTAAGCCTGCCCAATGTGGAATACTGGTGTATAAGGCCTTAAAGTCTAAAGTACACATATACCATCCTGGTTCTAACTGGGTATCCTGGATAATCTGTAAGAATTGGGTTGTGTCCTGCAGCCTAGCCCTGATCAAACCCAACAAAGGTTTGAGGTATTTCGTGAGAAAGGCCGATAGAGGTTCCGTAAGTGATCCTATTCCAGAGACAATAGGTCTGCCAGGAGGTTTATTAAGTGATTTGTGAATCTTAGGCAAAAGATATAAAATCTGTTTGCAAGGTTCTGAAACAGTCAAAGACGATAGACATTTTTTTATTAATAATCCCCTCCTCAAAAGCAAGCTTTAGAAAAGAATCAATTTCTTCTTTGAAATGAGGTGTTGGATCTATAGACATATGCATATAACAGGTTTTATCTGATAGTTGTGACAACCCCTCCTGTATATAATCAGTATTGAGAACCACCACAGCACCTCCCTTATCAGCTGAAAGTACTGTTATTTCCTTATTATTACGTAGTTGATCCAAAGCCAACCTGTCACCTGAGGTGAGATTATTTTGTAACATAATATGACCATAATTCTCAAAATGGAGGTCCCTCAAAATAGAATCCATAAAAATGGAGACATGTTTATTCATAGGTGGTTGAAACAACGATCTGCCAAACCTAAACTCATCTGATACCTGTGAACAATCATCAGCAAAAACAATTTTAAATTAAGGTTACAACAAAAAACCTGCAAATCCTGGATAATATGATATTCTTGGGAGAAAAAGGCTGGTATATAATTAAGTCCGTTATTCAATAAGGCTGTTTGTTCCTCAGATAACACAGTTCTGGAAAGATTCAATACATTCTGGTTAGGTGTCTGGGCTGAAACTAGCTCAGAAAATTGTTCAGTAGACCCTGAAAGGAGACATTCGGAGGTTCTTTTCCTGTGCTTCCTGCCCCCCCCCGATGCCTTGTGCCCCTTCTAAAGGGATATTTCTATTACTTTTCTTTCTGTTTGGAGAACCCCTATCAGAAGTCCCCTCACTATCCGTAAGGGAGGAATCATCCCCTGAAGTACTATTAAAGGAACTATCCCTATTTTTCAAAATGGATCGAGGTCTCTTTTTGGTACGACTGGGCCCTGACCTTACTTGGTTCGTGTCAGCAAATCTGACGGACCGACTGAACTCAAATGGTCTACCCCGTTGATAATCCGAAAAGTCCCTGTGAAATTTTTTAATTTTACATTCCTTAATAATCTTCTCATGTTCAGTCAGATCTTGTGAAAGTTTTTTAATATTATCTTGATATTTCAAAGAAGATTCAAATTTGCTAACATCCGAACATAATGTCTTAATTTCTTGTATATTCATATCAACAGTCCTTTCATAATACTGTAATAATATATTGACAAATGACATGGACCCCATCTGTAATGCTTCTTTCCAGTCCTGGTTCAGCTTATCATCCGGTCTCCCCACTAAGGGTTGGAGACGTATTCTGAGTCCCCTGGGGGCCATCTTCTGAGTAGAATATGCTCGAAATAATTTTAGATGCCAAATATTAGATCTGAGTGTTTTAAATGCCTTGGTAAGAGAATGAAAAAAAATATCACAATCCACAGTCAGTGGTTGTTCAATAGTGTCCGGATCATTGCTTGGTGGGGTGTCGATCCCAAAAACACCTATATCCTGCCTATCAGCACATAATCCGGACAAAATGCTATTCAGGTCCATGCTGTGAATAAAGGTGGGATAAACCCACGCTACAAGGGACAATAAACAATGATATATCAGGTATTGTTGATAATAATTTCTAAAAAAACCCCAGGCATACCAAAAAGTGATAGATTCCTCAAATGGACAATGTTCCAAAATCAAACCTATAATCCCAATATAGGGCACAAGAGCCAAACGAACGGACAGGAAGCACACCACAATTCAAAACCAAATTGGAGAACTAATCCGGTTTGATATAAAAAATTAAGCTAGTCAACACAGAAAGTGTACATCTAACCAGTGGTTTGTAAATGACAGATGGCAATTGTTATGTCCCAATTAATAATGATCCACTCAAATGAGATTCAACCCACAAGACAGTAAATTACCATGAATGGATAATCTATCCATTTATTCTGTGGAACCGAGCAGTAGATGTGTATCCATAAAAACAAAAAGAGTGATTAACATTAATCAAACTATTTATAACCATGTATCAGAAACTGTAAAAAGTTCAAATAAGAATATAATAGTCTAGTATCTTAAATTAGAAATTAGGATATATAACTTCCAGTATCCTGATAATAAAAAATAAAATATGATAACAGCTGTATGTATAATGCGTAAAGACAATTGCTGTAGTTGACACCAATCAAAAGAATTGTATACAGATCTTACCAATTGACATTAAGAACTAAGATGTGGAACCAGAAATATAACATCCCAAATTAGGAGTGTAATTTCAGCCACAGCTATATTATTATCAGTATCAGTGATGTGTGTTTAAGTTCAACCATCCATTCAGTATAATTAGACAAAATCATCTAGGAGAACACACATTCCCCGATAAAGAATATCTGAACTGTGGTTACCAATAAATAAACAGTACAGTAATCATGGATGTATATGTCCAAGGACCACCAACCACTCCTTACACTGTTATTACACTACTGTTATCAGAACAAGGCTTATGCAAGTTTTTATAATGGTCAACACATGTGTAAGAATAGTAGATATAGAGACATAATGGTCTATGAAACCAAAGAGTCACATAAGAACCAAATACCATGAGTTTCTAATATCACATGGACTGAGTAAAAAATGTTATCCCAGTAACTAAGAATAGAGCCTGCTCTAATGGTACATGAACTGTATTGAAAATAGGCAATACACAACAAAAAGAATGTGACCTAACTAGCAGTTTACAAATACATTTACAATAACCTCATACTAATGTATAGGTAACAGTGTCCTATTCTGTAATAATAGAATCCGTATGTCCATAATACCTAAACAGATCCCCGACAAAGAAAAGAGCCAAACATATCACTATAATGCCCCTAGTACAATATAATGATTTGACAATCTGTACTTTTGAATCACAGGATCATATCCAGGATATTATCTAAACCCTAAAAGATTCAAAAACATACGAAATCAGACCTAAAAAATAAACCTAAATCTTAACACATATGTATAGCTAATCATATACCATTGTGTGAAAACATTGTCACTATATTAATATGAAATATAAAAGTCCCTAAAGATGTTGTGAACTCTTCAGAATTCCACAAAAAAGACCATTAAATAAATGTGAAATTAACATATGCTGTTCCACACTATTCAAACATGAAATGATACTAATACATGTTGATCCATCGCCTATACCTGGAACAGGTTAGGCATATAGTATCCAACTTAAACAACTGTATTCCACTGGTAACTTATGCATACATCATAAAAGAAAAACAAAAAAGAAAAAATGTTCAAAAATGTCCAAAGCAGTTCCCAGTAGGAAGCAATATCTACTTCGCAATGGTGACAAATTCTGAATGAATATAAAAGTCAGAACACAGGTCCATAATGAACATAACTTGAGTTCTTTAAGATGTATTCCCTTTGCACTTCGTCGAGTGATATATCAGCCCTGGATATATTAGCCGAGTTGTACAAAATTCACGCCATAAATGATAGTCCACAATTACTGTGAAATAATCATGAACACTTTACAGTGAAACACACATTCGCCATATAAGACCCACAAGATGCTCCGTAGCGTGAACACATCCAGTTCAAATCCCCTGTGAATAGAAGCACATATATAACTGTTCTTGAAACCCAAGCCCAAAATTAATCAAATAGGCATGAAATATTCAATATATTCAGGATTCCCAAGATTCAAAAATATCTGAATAGTTATGCGACCAAACTCCGAAACTCAGCAAGTCATTAATCCATCCAAAAGAAGGCTGTAAACAGTATGCGACAGCTGAGGCGCTAAAAAACGCAACCTCACAAGCCCAAAAACATGTTAATCATCGCACTCACACTATGGTCTTGCTTAAAACCTGGGCAAAAAAGCATCCAATGAACGAAAACATGATTCCCCATACAGTAGTTAGTCGGCAATACTAGTAAAAGCAAAAGATAGCTTACATACGAAAAACTCAGAGTTGGGCGCCAGAACCAAAAATAAACGGCCCACTTCTTAACATAAAAACTGAATAGTCCACAAAAAGATGCTTGGGCGACTGACTTCGTATTCAGTTTCCATAAACAGGAACAAAGTAGTTGTCCAAATATGAATACCCAGAGTATAAAAAATACTCAATGGGTACAAAATGTAAAACAAAAGTTTGCTATCCACCTTCAAAAAGGGAGATGCACATCCACTGCTCGGTCCCACAGCACAGATTCAATTGACCATACCAAACAAAGTTCTATGCACGGGGGAATGCACGGTCCAAATCATTTAAGCGAAAAACAAAAGTAGACCAGCAAGAGCAGACACAGATGTGGAAAATAAATCAGTCCTTTATTAACAGACCGGTTTCGGCATAAACTGCCTTCTTCAGTGTAGGACAAACAAAAAATGCCCTGTTGACATATGTAATATATACAAAATGTAAACCAATAGGCAGACAGAAATCATGAATATTCATGAAACAATGAAAATGTAAAGTACAACCAAAGCCTAAAGAGTTTCATCATACAACAACAAAACTAATATTAATAAAAAGTCAGTATAACACCCAAAAATTATTCATAAGACCTAAATCTTGTAAAAGACATAAGACATCCTGAAACTAGGTGTATTCACAGATGGGAAAAAACCAAAACAGCACCAAGGTGCTAAATAGAAATGTTTAATCATATTTGCTGAAGGGAATGCACCAAAAAATGAACTAATACCAATGGTGAACTATTGTAAACCATGTAAAAATAAAAAATACAAATGGCTAGTAAAATATTCATCATACTAATAATGAGAACTAAACATCCACAAAGCAGTCATGCCTCGGATATAATCATCATAATGAATGATGAAAAACCACAGAATAGAATACAATATCAATGTATCAAAGTAGAGGAACTACAGATATTCATGATATGAAACTGGACATATAATATCCATCAATTTTATAATCTGAGAGACCCAATATAAAGGACCAACTACAGATGATCATTGAAGCCAGGAGAGAAAAGGCCCCCTAAAGTAATTATCTAGTATTTCTCTTTGTGATCCAAGAGACCATGCCAACCCTGTTTATGGCTACGATCGCCTGTAATACGATCAATAACCATAAAACTAAATTTGGCCTGCGGATGTTTGAGAATATGTTGGTACAAAGCACTAGTAGACTTGTGATTCTTAATATCACTGCGATGTTCATTCATTCTAGATCTAAGGGGCCTAGAAGTCTGGCCCACATAGAGACCGCAGTAACAAGTAGCTAGGTACACAACCCAATCACTACCACAGTTACCAAATGTTTTAATGTTAAATATCTGGCTGGTATTGCGACTTGAAAATTCCTTAGATTTGTTCATCAGTGAACATGACCCACAATGGCCACAGGGAAAAGAACCAAATAACTCTTCCCCATGTAAAGTAAGTTGTTTGTGGGTAGTCCCCCCACTGCCTATGTGTTTGTAATGAGATAAGTAAGAACCCAATGTTTTGCCTCGTTTGTAAGCAAATCGACATTGTTGTCCCAAAAGTGACCTCAAATGATCATTGGCAAGCAAGATGTTCCAGTGTTTGTTGATGGTATTCCTTATCATGTTGATGTTTCTACCATAGGTAGTGACAAAACGTATGGGGGTTCCCAATGTAGTGTTTTTCTCCATTTTGTATTCCAACAACTTTTCCCGGTTCATTTGGTTGACCCTGCATCTGGCTAAGTTAATGTCTTTGTTGTCATAACCCCTGCTAGCAAATCTATTACATAAATCCATGCTAGATGATTCATATTCAGCATCCTTGGAACTAAGGCACTTAATACGCATGAATTGTGACAATGGAATACTCCTGATAGTGTGGCGTGGGTGCATGCTAGAAGCATGTAACAAGGTGTTATATTGTGGGTACTTACGGAAAACCTTGCTAGATAATGTGAGGTCCTGGTTTTTGGAGACAGTAACATCCAAAAAATTGATCGTATTCTGATCGTATGACAATGAAAATTCCAGTCCCCATATGTTACTATTGAGATATTCAACAAATTCACGTAAGTAACCCAAGTCCACACGCCACACTAACCAGCAGTCATCCAGATAACATCGCCAGATGTCCATTTCAACCTGATAAATGGTGTGTGAATTATCATAAATCATGTACTCCTCAAAATAAGCCATGAAAAGGTCAGCATAAATAGGAGCGAAAGATGCTCCCATAGCTGTACCTTGCAATTGCCAATAACACTGGCCTTGAAAATACAGCACATTTTTATTGAGTACATGTTCTGACAAACAAATTAGTAGGGTATTGAACCCGGGTGAGTACAAATTTGCCCTGTTAAGCCAATATTGAAGAGATTGTAAGCCTGCCCAATGTGGAATATTGGTGTATAAGGCCTTAACGTCTAAAGTACACATATACCATCCTGGTTCTAACTGGGTATCCTGGATAATCTGTAAGAATTGGGTTGTGTCCTGCAGCCTAGCCCTGATTAAACCCAACAAAGGTTTGAGGTATTTCGTGAGAAAGGCTGATAGAGGTTCCGTAAGTGATCCTATTCCAGAGACAATAGGTCTGCCAGGAGGTTTATTAAGTGATTTGTGAATCTTAGGCAAAAGATATAAAATCCGTTTGCAAGGTTCTGAAACAGTCAAAGACGATAGACATTTTTTATTAATAATCCCCTCCTCAAAAGCAAGCTTTAGAAAAGAATCAATTTCTTCTTTGAAATGAGGTGTGGGATCTATAGACATATGCATATAACAGGTTTTATCTGATAGTTGTGACAACCCCTCCTGTATATAATCATCTGTATTGAGAACCACCACAGCACCTCCCTTATCAGCTGAAAGTACTGTTATTTCCTTATTATTACGTAGTTGATCCAAAGCCAACCTGTCACCTGAGGTGAGATTATTTTGTAACATAATATGACCATAATTCTCAAAATGGAGGTCCCTCAAAATAGAATCCATAAAAATGGAGACATGTTTATTCATAGGTGTTTGAAACAACGATCTGCCAAACCTAAACTCATCTGATACCTGTGAACAATCATCAGCAAAAAACAATTTTAAATTAAGGTTACGACAAAAAACCTGCAAATCCTGGATAATATGATATTCTTGGGAGAAAAAGGCTGGTATATAATTAAGTCCCTTATTCAATAAGGCTGTTTGTTCCTCAGATAACACAGTTCTGGAAAGATTCAATACATTCTGGTTAGGTGTCTGGGCTGAAACTAGCTCAGAAAATTGTTCAGTAGACCCTGAAAGGAGACATTTGGAGGTTCTTTTCCTGTGCTTCCTGCCCCCCCCCCCCCGATGCCTTGTGCCCCTTCTAAAGGGATATTTCTATTACTTTTCTTTCTGTTTGGAGAACCCCTATCAGAAGTCCCCTCACTATCCGTAATGGAGGAATCATCCCCTGAAGTACTATTAAAGGAACTATCCCTATTTTTCAAAATGGATCGAGGTCTCTTTTTGGTACGACTGGGCCCTGACCTTACTTGGTTCGTGTCATCAAATCTGACGGACCGACTGAACTCAAATGGTCACATGTTTGTAGGGCCATACACACACATGTCCCATACTACAGACAGGCATCGGACCACACTGTGTAGAAGCCCAGTATATGTAGGGTTAGTGTGTGAGTGGCACATATTAGGATGGTGTTGAACAGATAGGCCATAAGCTGTAATAATATGCTAGCTTACCATATGTGGCTGTGGCTGTGTTCACATTGGTTGTGGTTATGCACTTTCACACAGGTGTATCTTACCCTGTGCTGTGACATGCCTGTAGAGCCTGCTATATATGCAGGTACATGTACATTCCTCCATAGGAGATGTAGGCCAGTGTTGAGCCAGTCTGCCTATAGCCTGCACAGTGCTTTTTTACATGCCTTGCAGCTTAGTGTACTTACCCAGTGAGATGTCATGTCCAGATACTTGCCATATGTACTGCTGCTGGGCCTCCCTTAACAGTCATGTATGTCAGACAGAGCAGTGAGATGCTGTACAGATGTATGTCAATATCTAGTTGGTAGTATGTGGCCATGGCACCTCTGTACCAGTGGTTATTATGTGTCAGGACAGACAGGGGTGTGTGAATGCATAATCTATGGGGGCAAATGTATACCAGTCGTTATGTGTTATACCCATCTACATGGCTGTTAACATCCACATTGTCAAGCTTGGTCCACATGTTTTGCACTAAGGGGTTCTGTGTATACCTCTGGACTGTCCAGATTGTGTCAGAATGTCCACATATATTGGACAATATATCTGCTGTAGTCCACAGTAGCATTACGTGCTAGCAGCGGTACTGTACTATGGTGTCCTAAGGATGTCTGTCAGTAGCCAATGGCGCATATGTGAAAAGCAGATGTGACCTCCCACACACACCATGTCTGCGAAGACAATCCCTATTACAGTAGCAATAATCTACTAATATACCTGCTTTACATACCTGACATCCCCTTGCACTACGAAGTTGGGACTACAGGGGCTGAGGTAGGGCTACACTCCATGTTCAGGACATATTGTGAAAATATATGTATATATATAATTATCCAGATATCTATATAGATATTTACACATATACATATCGACATATATAGATGGGTATGTATATGCACATAGATATACATATACACACCCAGATATATACCTATACAGAGCAATATATGTCTACATATATGCAGATAGTGATACATATGCACATATATGTATGGATATCTACATATATATTGACAGTAGTAGGTATATCAGAATAGATATGTATGCACATATAGTTATAGATATCTACATATATACCAACATAACTAGGCCTATATGTGCATACAGGATGTGCATACATATATAGCTATATGCACATATATCTACATATACGTATATCTATATATACACATATGTATATATACATATATATATATATATATATATATATATAATATATATATATATATATATATATATATATATTTTTATATGTATATATTTATGTATATATGTATATATGTATATTTATATATATATATATATATATATATTTACATATGAAGAGATGTATACATGACCATATATATATGTAGCACTATACAGATGTGTATACAGACATATGTATGAGTATACATGTGTATGTACATGTAAACATATATAGACCTATTAAATGTATATGACCATATTCCTGTCATGTGTAAAAGTCATGGTTGTGTATACCCTCCCACATGTATCTCATCGTATGTATCTGCTATATGCACATTATGATAAAACAACATATTTGATGCAATAGTCATATTAATAACAAGGACTACACAATATAAGAACTACAGGCAAATGTTCAGTACTACTCAATATGTATATTAACAGCTATATTGGTAAAACAACAGCAGTCTTCACAGTGGTCATGGTGTAGTGGTTAAGTGCTGTGACTTCAGTGTAAAGGATCCTGGGTGCAAGGGCTGTTCATTTTGTTGCTGGGCCGAACAAGGGCTGTCGGATACAGAGTGGTTAAGGCAGTTGTGAGCAGCTTTAAGCATGCTTGCATGGGTTTGCATGAAGTTAAGCAGTGCTAAGCTATGGGTAAACTTACAAGCACTTACACAGTGTAGGCAGCACTTACCAGTGTGCAAATCAGCTTAGTTGTTTTATTGCAGCAATGTTGATACTTACTAAGCATAGCTTAGCCCTGGTAACCAGGACACATAACCCAGTCTGATAACCTGTAATACGTGTGTGTAATGTCATGTACAATGCATGCACCTATGTGCTGTCTTTACAGTAGCAAGGGGTGTGAGTGTCATGTGTGGGACACCTACAACACAAATGGATAACATTATAAAGACTGCAATCAATCAGTGTTACTAACAGATATAATACATCATTGCTGGATGGCTACACTACCCACCAAATATGCCTTTCACTCTACTCCCTACAACATGGTACACTGCAGTACTGTGGTACACTGTGGTACAGTCACTGTGTGCATCAGTACCATATCAGCCTATCCCTGCATTGATGGTATGGATGACAGGGATGTGGCACAGGTATCATTATATGCACAGGACATCCCAGTGCTGACACATGTACACCTACAACACAAATGGATAACATTATAGAGACCACAACCAACCAGTGTTACTAACAGCTTTAAGGCATCATTGCTGGATGGCTATGCTACCTGCCAAATATGCCTTACACTCTACTCCCTACAACATGGTACACTGCAGTACTGTGGTACACTGTAGTACAATCACCATATGCATCAGAACCATATCAGCCTGTCCCTGTATTGATGGTATGGATGAAAGGGATGTGGCACAGGTATCATCATATGCACAGGGCATCCTAGTGCTGACACATGTACACCTACAACACAAATGGATAACATTATAGAGACCACAACCAACCAGTGTTAATAACAGCTTTAAGGCATCATTGCTGGACAGCTATGCTACCTGCCAAATATGCCTTACACTCTACTCCATACAACATGGTACACTGTAGTACAATCACCATGTGCATCGGAACCATATCAGCCTGTCCCTGCCTTACACTCTACTCCCTACAACATGGTACACTGTAGTACAATCACCATGTGCATTGGAACCATATCAGCCTGTCCCTGTATTGATGGTATGGATGAAAGGGATGTGGCACAGGTATCATCATATGCACAGGGCATCCTAGTGCTGACACATGTACACCTACAACACAAATGGATAACATTATAGAGACCACAAACAACCAGTGTTACTAACAGCTATAACGCATCATTGCTGGATGGCTACACTACCTGCCAAATATGCCTCATACTCTACACCCTACAACATGTTACACTGCAGTACTGTGGTACACTGTTGTACAGTCACCGTGTGCATCAGAACTATATCAGCCTGTCCCTGCTTCTATGGTATGGATGACAGGGATGGGGCACAGGTATTATCATATGCACAGGGTGTGATGTTGGTTTTCCAGAGGCCGAGGGTGGGCCATACATTTGACACCATGTATGTGGGTGAGGGGTATACTGTGGGGAGCTGAGCAAGGTGATGTGGTGTGTGCAGGTATGGGGTTGCCCTAGGTGTGTTTGCATAGTGTGTGTGTATGCATGCACACAGTTCTGCCATGTGCCTGCCCTACACAGGTGTTTATGGACAGCTGCAGACCATACCTGGCAGGGTGTGCAGTTCATTGCCTCTGGCCATGGACACATGGACTGTGCCTGACAGGGATTTTGCAGGCACATCCAGGTACAGGCCTCAATATGCTACTCTCACCTGCTGATGACATTTGTCCGCTGGTACCAGGTCCTTCCTGGGATTGGCCAGGACCACATGCACGTGGCCTGCTGTGCTGTGGACAGCACACTCCTGCACTGCTGGGGCTGCTACTGCCACTATGGGAGCCCCTTGGTGTCCTAGTACGTCCACATTGACTGCCAGCTGTTGGTGTTGCTGGCCCATGTCCACGTGGGCATTGCCGCATCCCCATCACACTTTGAAGCATGGACACTCCACAGCTGATGAGGGCCATCTCATCATGCCGTCTATCCGTGTGCTCAGTATAAGCATGGATGGCACCCGACAGTTCATGGAGGTTGTCGCTTACAGATGCAAGAGCAGCCCTCTGCAGCCTCAGGCCCTGTCTGTTGTAATGTTCAATACATGCCTGCACCACCATTACAGCCTGAAACATGTGCCTGCTGGTACCAGCTATGTCTCCTATGCCAGGGGCATGATGTCCAGTGGCCCTACCACAAGCACACTGGGACATCCGCCTATGTGGTACCCTGCCATCCAGCTATGCCTGCTGTGACCGGACACAGTAGGTATGGTTACCACACTTCCCTGTGCACTGACACCAAACACCAGTTGTTCCTCCACTATGGCCACTGGTGATGGGGTATGTGTAGGCACTGAAACTGTGTGCAGGTTAGGGTGGCTAAAAGGGGGATGTCAAATGTTGGTGCAGTGTCGGCCCCTGACAACCCCATCTGTGCCTCAACAGTACTATCATCAGCTTCGATGTCTGTATGGACACCACCATCAGATTGCATGCAGGAGGGACGCTGACCCACCTCGCCACCTGTGGGAAAAACAATAAATGCACTTTAAAACCTGTACAACATTGCCTAACAGTACACACACACACACACACACACACACACACACACACACACACACCTCTATAATATCTACCTGTCCATGGCTTTACAGACAGTCCCATGCATATGTCCATGTGTTATCCCATCCTGCATCACACTTGTTAACATACACACATTTTGGCAACTCATTAACTTAACAGTCCTCTAGATGCCCACACAAGCAGTCGCAACACAAGACCTGTTGTCACTTTACCTGCCTGACCTGTGTGTAGTGGTTTTACATGGCCTCACTGCTGTTGTTTGGCATGCACCCTCTGTATACCTGGAAAGGATGTGCATGACCTCTATATGTGTGGGCTACTATGTTGTAGTCATAATGTCTCGCACTGGTGTGTCATGTGTATGTAATGCTCAGTACATGCCAGATATACTGCTCCTTCAGCCTATCATGTGACATCTCTAATATTTGAATACACTCCCTGGTGTTGACTAGTATTTCCCCAATGCATCTGTAGAGCTGCATACATGGGTTGTAGGTGACCTCTCTGCTGACTGTGATATTAAGGGTATACCTGGTGTCTACTTCCCACTGGATGCCTGTTCCATGTTACATGCCATATTATACTATTTGCTGTCCTGTGATTACACACATGACAGGTATTCCTGGTGTGTAATGTGGCAGTCCATGTCCATGTACTGCATGGTCCCAAATGGAAGTACAGCCATATGAACAACCCACAATCACACATGTGCATACATGGCCACCCACACAAACACACACATGCACACACACATCTTACATGCATCTGCCTCCCTCCACTTCACCAGGGTGACCCTGCAGGCAAACTAACTAACCACCAGGATGCACACACATACACACACACAAACACACATACAGGTGAGGTTGCACAATGATAGTACACACAGTCCTCCTATTATCCATCTGCCAACATGCAGAACATATGGTACAGAACAGAATGCAGTTCAGCTATAGTCAGTCCATGCTAGCAAAAGTATACATGTGTGTGATGCATGTGCTGTGTCACTAGCTGATGCCCCTTCCCCTGGATACCACTGCACCCATGTACACAGTATTGCTGTGCACCTCTTCTGCACCCTGCCATGTACTGTGCATCACAACTCACAGGTGTACAACTGTTAAATGAAAAACACTGTAATAAAAAGATCAATACAAAGGAGGTTCAGGTTCAGGTTCTTTACTAGTGTACACCAGGAGGCAAAAAACGTACAAGTACAGAATTTTGTCTGAATGAAACAGGAAGAACACAACTTTTATAGTATTTCTTACTAGTATTAACTCACCAGGCTGACGTAGTCAGTCACAAGGGGTTTTACATCACTTTAGCTTACATTATTCTATTCATCTAAATGCTGATACTACATTTTGCTTAAAAAGTTTTTCTGGTAAACAACGTGGCCTTGCTAGCCACCTGGTTAGTTATAATACCATTTTACAAAAGTTGCCACTCAAGGTTCTAAGCTAATTCGAGCATAATAGCAGATACAGTTCTCAATACATTTTTTTTGTTACATATATCACTTCTTTCTTGCAGCTGGTGCATTATCTAGCAACATATACAAGGTTGATTGCTCAAGCAGGAAAGAGCAGAAGATTCTCATTATTTCACACATTTAATTTCCTGACCCAGCAGATAATCACTTGTGAGAAGCATAAACATCAATTCTTGCTGAGCTAGCAGCTGCTGGGGTCAGAGGCCAACTTGCAAAAAAGGCACACTGCAGTTTCCAAAAGCTACTTGCAGTTTCATATGAATTCATTTTTCTTGTCATAACATTAATAGAATAAAATGCATTATATCTTTCTTATTTCTTAATAAGCACTAAACATATACATTAATACATATTTTTCTAACATTTTCCCCCTGTTAATACTTTTTATTCTATTCTCAGAAGTGAAAACAGTCGTATTTCTTCTCCTAACTTCTTCCACTTAGGATTTGCAGTTAAGAGAGTTATTCAGTTTAGACTTCAAGGAGAATTTCATTTGGAACCAATTTCTCAAGTTCAATGTCTTGATACAAGGTTTCAGAGACAGACATATCTATAAAATCTTTAATTAATCTTTTCATGCAGGGGATTCCACAACAAACACATGTTCCTAATAGGAGTAAACCCACACAAATGGCAATCAGAATATTCATTAGGATGGAACCCCACCCCCCCCAAACAGATTCTGGAAAAAATCCATTAGAGGGTTTGGGCCTGGTTTGGTCATGGCCGACACCTGCTGAATCACCTCCAGATGGTTATTAATTTCATGCTTATTATCTGGAATATATGCACAGCATTCTTGTTTGATAAGCGCGCATGTACCACCTCTTGCCACTAGGGTGAAGTCAAGAGCCATCCGATTTTGCAACACAACAGTTCTCATGGCATTCAGTTCATCAGTCACTAATTCAAGAGCAGAAAAAGTTGCATTACTCATTACTTCGAGAAGTTTCGGCAGTTTTCTCAGCTCCCAAATCGATTTGACTGCACCATACACTGGGAGTATACCTGCCCAAGATATAACACTGTCACTCAAGTCCATATGAGTCAATTTGTCTTTGTCCTTCACAGAATTATGGTCTTTCCAACCTGCTTCAACTCACCCTACTGGATTCACAGGTTTCTCGATTGGATCTTTGGTTTTCTTGGAAACATCTCTCATGTTCCATATTTTACCCAGAGGTAATTCCGCAGTGTGTCGTATGTTCAGAACCAGGTAGCCCAAAAAACAACTGCTGGACCAATTCTCAGGTAGCCATTTGTATGCCTTTTTCCCACACACAAAATAACAGTTTTCAACTTTAGTGCTAATACGCACTAGCCCTGCATGAAACATTTTCTTATCTATGATTGACAATTGTTTAATCAAAACAGGATTTCGTTGTACTTCATTCAATGTCATTTTCATTGAGTTCAAATATGAATCATAGTTAGTATTGCAAATGGTACCCCCAGTTTTAGTCTTAATATAACATTTATAAGATATTGTTATGTTACAGTTACTCCAACCTACCTGGAGTATCATTTTGAAAAACACACAATCCCCTTTTGTGTAACAGGTAAATACAATGCTATTTTATCCTGTGATCTCACAGTTCCTGTGTCAAAAAGTAAATTTTCCCAAGTCTCATTGATCCCTAAAGGAACAGCGGACATTAGTAGTCCTCCATATGCTGTTGGTATAGCTGTATAAACCCAGCAGTTTGAAATGTTCATAGTCTCAGCATATACACGTTTAATTGCTAGGTATATGTTAAAGTTTGGATGCCAGTCTATGGATGTTTCATCACGTTTATCCAGTTTTACTTGTGTGGTTGAGAAATGAAAAAAACGACAACAAAAATAAAATTGTCAAAAGTACAGTCAACAAGTGTACGCTCAATAATATGATTATGCAACATTTTTGAGGTTGGTCTGAATTTCTATCTTTGGCCATTTTGTTCTTGTTGCGCAACACAACAGTTCTTATGGCATTCAGTTCATCAGTCACTAATTCAAGAGCAGAAAAAGTTGCATTACTCATTACTTCGAGAAGTTTCAGCAGTTTTCTCAGCTCCCAAATCGATTTGACTGCACCATACGCTAGGAGTATACCTGCCCAAGATATAACACTGTCACTCAAGTCCATATGAGTCAATTTGTCTTTGTCCTTCACAGAATTATGGTCTTTCCAACCTGCTTCAACTCACCCTACTGGATTCACAGGTTTCTCGATTGGATCTTTGGTTTTCTTGGAAACATCTCTCATGTTCCATATTTTACCCAGAGGTAATTCCGCAGTGTGTCGTATGTTCAGAACCAGGTAGCCCAAAAAACAACTGCTGGACCAATTCTCAGGTAGCCATTTGTATGCCTTTTTCCCACACACAAAATAACAGTTTTCAACTTTAGTGCTAATACGCACTAGCCCTGCATGAAACATTTTCTTATCTATGATTGACAATTGTTTAATCAAAACAGGATTTCGTTGTACTTCATTCAATGTCATTTTCATTGAGTTCAAATATGAATCATAGTTAGTATTGCAAATGGTACCCCCAGTTTTAGTCTTAATATAACATTTATAAGATATTGTTATGTTACAGTTACTCCAACCCACCTGGAGAGTATCATTTTTGAAAAAACACACAATCCCCTTTTGTGTAACAGGTAAATACAATGCTATTTTATCCTATGATCTCACAGTTCCTGTGTCAAAAAGTAAATTTCCCTAAAGGAACAGCGGACATTAGTAGTCCTCCATATGCTGTTGGTATAGCTGTACAAACCCAGCAGTTTGAAATGTTCATAGTCTCAGCATATACACATTTAATTGCTAGGTATGTGTTAAAGTTTGGATGCCAGTCTATGGATGTTTCATCACGTTTATCCAGTTTTACTTGTGTGGTTGAGAAATGAAAAAACGACAACAAAAATAAAATTGTCAAAAGTACAGTCAACAAGTGTACGCTCAATAATATGATTATGCAACATTTTTGAGGTTGGTCCGAATTTCTATCTTTGGCCATTTTGTTCTTGTTGCGTAACAGTTACAATGTTTTTATCAAGTTGAAAGTTCTTTACCAGTTTACAATGCGTTAAATGAATCCAAGAAGTCCTCTCAGCTATTCTGACCGCAGTAGGCATGGCCAACAGCACCTGGTATGGTCCTTCCCACTTCGGGCTTGCCCAATTCTTCCTCTTTGTGACCTTCACCCAGATCCAGGACCCCGGGGCTAGAATCGCTTCCAGTGGTCTGGTCTGTTCTTTATCTGAAAAAGAGTTAAACTGCAAAAGAGATTTATTTGTTAACAGTTTCGTCATATAACTAGTTAGTGAACTATCAGCCTCCTGGTCTGCAGGCATGAGAGCTTTCCACTGAGGTACATAATATGCCCTCCCAAACACCATTTCAAAAGGAGTCAAACCCTTTGCATTTGCAACCGTTCGCATACTCAGCAGTGCCAGAGGCAGACAGTGCTCCCAGTTCTTTTGAGTTTCATTGACTAACTTCCTAAGTTTGTTCTTGAGGACTCCATTGTGCCTCTCCACCAGTCCTACAGACTGAGGGTGATAAGCACAATGGTTCTTAAGGGAAATCCCAAAGAAGTGTCCCAATTGCTGTATGGTTTGATTCACAAAATGTGTACCATTGTCACTATAGATCCTTTCCAGTATACCAAATCTAGGGATAATCTCCTTTATGAGAGCTTTTGCCACTGTTGTTGCATCTGGGTTTTTAGTCGGAAAGGCTTCCACCCATTTGGAAAACATATCTACAATGACAAGGCAGTACTTTTTGTTATCACATTTGTTCAATTCTATAAAATCCATACAAATAGTATGAAATGGATATGGCAGTGTAGGAAAACTTCCTTGTTTAGGTTTTAATGCCCCTTGTGCATGATGTTTGTTACAAATATGACATGCCGCACAAAATTTTTTTTGTGTAATTTGTGAATCCATATGTTTGGAATATTCGGTTTACTAACTGTACCATCCCCCCTGTTGAGACATAGCACTGCCCATGGCTCAACAAAGCTGCATATCTAAACAAATTAGACGGCAAAATTGTTTTTTTCTCTTTGGAGATGTACAGCCTGTTTTCAAGGATTGCTCCTCGTCTTTCCCATTTTTGTTTTTCTGCTTTTGTGGTAAGCGTCTGCATCGTTTTTAACATTTTTAAATCTAAAATTTCAGAGGGTTGTAATTCCTCATCTAAAAGTAAAGTTTCTGAGTCTGAAGCTGCTTGTTTTGCAGCTCCATCAGCTCTTGCATTTCCTTTTGAAATTCTGTCCTGCTGTTTCGTATGAGCTACGCATTTGCAAGAAGCTACTTTAGTAGGTAATTGTATAGATTCTAACAATTCTAAAATAAAGTGTGCATGATTAATTGGTTTACCACTAGATGTTATCATCCCTCTATTTTTCCACTGCTGTGCAAAAACATCTACAGTAGAAAAAGCATACTGACTGTCAGTGTATATATTTACACATTTGTCTTTTGCTAAAGTACAGGCTCGTGTTAAGGCAATCAATTCTGCTGCTTGTGCAGACAAGTTATGCGGTAAGGATTGGGCTTCTAAGGTTTCAGTGTCTGTGACTATTGCATACCCCACTAGATTTTTTCCTGTAGGGCCCCTTCTGCATGAGCCGTCCACATAATATGTCACCTCGGCCTTATCCAAGGGAATATCCGTGAGATCTTGTCTGGGTAATGTTTTCTGCTCAATTTCCTGCAGGCAACTGTGTGGTGTGCCATCCACAGGAGTTGGGAGCAAAGTTGATGGATTTAATGTCGTGCATCATTCAATTGTCATATGAGGTTGGCTCAACAGTATAGTCATACAGGAAAGGTGTCTAGCAGGAGAAAGATATGCTACCTTTTCTTGCAGTAAAATTATCGCAACTGCATGAGGCACTCTCAATGTGAGAGGGTGGAATAACACCACGGAGGCTGAAGCCTGTACTGCCATTGCAGCTGTGACTACTGCTTGTACACAGTGGGGCAAGGATCGCGCCACTGGGTCTAACTGTGATGAATAGTAAGCTACGGGGCGTTGCTTATCCCCATGTTGTTGTGTCAATACTGATGTCATATATCCCTGCTTACAGTCTACAGTTTGAAAGAAACATTTATGATAGTTTGGTAGTCCTAATGAAGAAGCTATTAATTGCTTCAACCTGCAGAAAGCCATTTCTGCTTCAGGTGTCCATTGTAATAAATCTTGTGCTGCCATCGTTTTTTTGTATATTAGGTCGGTCAGTGGAGCAGATTCCAAAGCATAGTTTGGTATCCATCTCCGGCAGAAGTTAGTTGTTCCCAGGAAGGACATCATTTCCTTCTTGGTCGCTGGTTTGGGTGCTTGTAAAATCACTGTCTTTCTTTCCTCATCTAATATTCTACCTTCTTTTGATATTACATATCCTAGGTATTTAACCTGTTTTCCCCAAAGCTGTAGTTTGCTTTTGTTTACTTTGTGTCCCTGTGTTGCTAAGAATTGTAACAGTGCTATGGTATCCTCCCTGCATTGCTGCTGGGTGGGGGCTGCTAGCAAGATGTCATCTTCATAAAGTAGAATTTGACTACCCCCCGGTGGGGTGAATCCTGCCAAATTACTAGCCATTTCTTGTGCTAATATTGTTGGACTCACAATATCCCTGTGGTAGTCGAGTATAGGTATACCTATTTCCCTGAAATGTAAATGCAAACCAATATTGGCTATCAGGATGTATAGGTATTGAAAAAAAAGCATTGCTGATATCTACCACAGAGAAATATTTCTGGTGAGGTTTCAAATCATTTAACAAAGTGTGTGGATCTGGTACCGTAGGTGCTCTAGGTATTACTGCATTATTTACAGCTTGTAAGTCCTAAACCATACGCCCTTCCCAGTTTGCCTTTTTAACAGGAAATAGGGGTGTATTACATGGTGACCCAGGAGATTCTACCAGTACTCCTTCCTTAAGTAATGCTGCTATTATAGGTTTGATTCCTATTTCTGCATCCTTTCTTAAAGGATATTGTCTCCTCTGTGGTCTGAATGCTGACTTTGGCGTAATAATAACTGGTCCTGCTGTTCAAATAAGTCCTACATCTGACTTGCCTGTTGACCAAAGAATGTCTGGTATGTCACATAAGGCTTTTTCTTCTTCTTCTAATAAAAATGCCAATCAGCTGTCCTCGCTAGACTGCAAGTGTACAGCTGGATGTGCCTGTGTTAACCAATTCAGTCTCTGTTTCTGTATGCCCTGTTCTGATAATTTTAATTCAGTTTGCTTTTCCCATCTTGTTACTTTTCTCCTAGGTCTGCCCATTTTGCATTTTTGTTCTTAGTTAAACTGACATGTGATAATCGATTAGATTTGTATAGTGCAAGGAATCCTTGAGGTAATGAACAGCTAACAACACTGTTTCCCTCAGTATCCCAGTACAGATTACGTAACACTAATCTGTTTGCACGATTTCTGAACAATTCTTGCTCATATTTCTTATCAGATCCTGGTGTGCTACAGTAATACAGAGTACAATGTAACAAATGCTGTCTGTCAGTGTCAAGGGAGGGGGATTTACTGATGGCTACATTCATCAGTTCCTCAGTCACTGCCCCTGGACCAGTCGTAACTAAGTCCTGGCTGTACCAGTAAAAAGTTTCACCCTCTGGTCGCACCAAAAAAGTATCCATTTGTTGCTGTGCCTTCATACCCTGCATAGTCAGAACTACTGCTATGCCAAATATCTGCATAAGGTCCCTACCTAATAGGTTCACTGGGCATTTTGCAGAAACAACAATTTTACACCTTTGAGTCATCCCTGAAACAGGGTCAGTTATTGCTATATCATGGGAAAGTGGTTCCCGGTATAGCTGTCCATTTGCAGCTTTCACTAATATATAATCAGGTGATTCTGAATGTTCTGGTAACTTGGAGGGGTGTATCAGAGTCCGTGATGCTCCTGAATCACATAGGAATTTAACTTCCTTCCCCTCCACCAGAAGTGTAACTTCCGGTTTTGTGTCTGCTAGATAAAGCTCTAGGCTCAATAATGCTAAATCTAAAATCTCATTTTCTTCATCTTCCATGTCTACTTGCACTTCCTCTACTCCTTCTGTCACATTTACATTTGTCCTCTCTTTATTGTCTTTTCCCAATGATTTCTGACTCTCGTATGGTGTATCTTCACCATCATATAGTCAGTCCTCATCTCCCTTATCCTCTGTGGTTAACTTCTTATTTTGTTTGCAATCCCTAGCTAGATGTCCTTTCTTCCCGCACTTAAAGCATTCACCTCTCTTTTTCCTTTCTTCAAAGTCCTCTGACCATTTGTCAGACTGTTTATTTCCCTGTGCATTTTTCTTACCCTTTTTACCAGACTGTAATATATAAACTTCAGCTCCGTCTTCAGCAGTGAAGACTTGCGCATTCTTTTTCTTTTTGCTATTAAAATGTCTTTCAGCATGTCTAGCATATTCAAGTAAGGCTTGTAACCTACTTGTTCAATGATCTATCATATGCTTCGTAATGAAGCTACTAATAGGTGCAATGCAACCTTTTAAAAATGCATTTTTCAATTGTTGTTCATACGGGGAATCATTTGTTTGATTTTCGGGAACTGTCATGCCACTATGATTGCTAAAGCACTCTAATAATCTGGCATAGTACCCATCTACTGTTTCATTTTCTTGCTGTATGCATTGATTAATACAAGTTCAGCCTGCTCTAGGTTTCCATTTCTCAGAGATTCGGTCTGTAAGGCCTTTTACTCTTTTGTCAAGTTCTGCGTCACTATGTGGGAGTGGCTTGAATTCTGCATTACTAGGATTCCAGGTGCCACTAATCATGTGCCAATCTGGACCTACAATTTGTCTAACTACTTTTTCTATTTCTTCCCCATTTAAGTGGTAACTTAACCTCATGCCTTGTAAATCTTCTAGGAATTTTGTAAAATTAACTTTTGGATGGGGAATTCCCTCAGTAGCCTTCCGGATATCCTCCGGTGTCCATGGCCTATATACCAAGAGGGTTGGGTCCTGTCCAACCTGTCCTGCCTGAGGATTTGGTACCTCTATAAGTGGACATATTTCTTCCTCACTCTCAGCTTGTAAATTTCTCTCCATTTGATACGATTCTATGTCCCCCTGTGTTTTACGTGTTCGGGACCTAGTTTCAATGGGATCTCTAACAAACGATTTTGGTTTCACTGAGATGTCAGGATACCGCGGAGGTGGACCAGCTTGTCCACCCGCTTCATATCCTGAAAAAGGGAGTGGTGAGGGCAGAGGAGCCATTGCTACTACTATATTATTATCTTCTTTGTCTAAAAACAATGCCTTTGAATTATTACTCTTTTGCTCCCTACGGTTTGCTTCCTCAATCCACCTGTGTGCCTGAGGAATGCCTAATTGCCGTTGTTTTTTTGCCTGACCTTTCGTATCACCTTTAAGCTGTTTAAGAAGTTTAACAAGCGAAGATTTGTCTAATTTTCCATCAAATTCATATTTGTTAACCCATTTCGCATAATATCTAACATTATCTGCACATTGTAGTTGCATATATTTTGTGTCCGGTTAGGGGTGGATCTCGTGATGTTTTAGTGCACTGATTTCCCATGTCAATAAATGTTACGTAACCCTTTTACCACATGGTACCACAACTTCAGTTCCTTTCACAGTTTATCTAGAATAACTGCCTACCTTATTCTGTTACCCTGATCTATGACCAAATAAACAGTATTTTTTCTTGTCCCTGATCTGTATGACAAATCTGACAAAAAAAAAACAATATTTACTGTAACCTAGTCCCTGATCTAAAACAGAAAAAAAGGCAAAACATCTCCCTACCTGAGCCTCTGTTATTGACCAGTCACAGTTCGAAGTGGAAATCCGCTCTTCAGCCACAGATCAGGAAGTGGCCAGCCTCTTTAAACGACAATTTAGTCGGAGGTCTTTTTACTCAAGAAGAAACATTTCGGTATCTTCTCCTGCATGCAGTCTTCGACCACCACTATGCTCTGATCCGCAGCATCTGAGGGATTCCGGTACGCAAGGACCAATCTGTTAAATGAAAAACACTGTAATAAAAAGATCAATACACAAGAGGTTCAGGTTCAGGTTCTTTACTAGTGTACACCAGGAGGCAAAATACGTACAAGTACAGAATTTTGTCTGAATGAAACAGGAAGAACACAACTTTTATAGTATTTCTTACTAGTATTAACCCACCAGGCTGATGTAGTCAGTCACAAGGTGTTTTACATCACTTTAGCTTACAATATTCTATTCATCTAAAATGCTGATACTACATTTTGCTTAAAAAGTTTTTCTGGTAAACAACGTGGCCTTGCTAGCCACCTGGTTAGTTATAATACCCTTTTACAAAAGTTGCCACTCAAGGTTCTACGCTAATTCGAGCATAATAGCAGATACAGTTCTCAATATATTTCTTTTGTTACATGTATCACTTCTTCCGTGCAGCTGGTGAGTTATCTAGCAACATATGCAAGGTCGATTGCTCAAGCAGGAAAGAGCAGAAGATTCTCATTATTTCACACATTTAATTTCCTGACCCAGCAGATAATCACTTGTGAGAAGCATAAACATCAATTCTTGCTGAGCCAGCAGCTGCTGGGGTCAGAAGCCAACTTGCAAAAAAGGCACACTGCAGTTTCCAAAAGCTTCTTGCAGTTTCATATGAATTAATTTTTCTTGTCATAACATTAATAGAATAAAATGCATTATATATTTCTTATTTCTTAATAAGCACTAAACATATACATTAATACATATTTTTCTAACAGCAACCCATTGCACAATGTGTAGTACCATGTCAGTTATGTCAGCTTTACTTCTCACAGCCTCTATGTTTTTCAGCAACACATACCTGGGATGATATGTGGACGTCGTTGGTGAATGCCTAATGCCTGTTTTACAACTGTCAACATCAACAGACCATGTATGACCACTGCAATACTCTTACAGTGACAACCATCAGAGCATACCATGGCTATGGGGGGTGTACACACCTTTAATGATTTGACACACACATCCTTGATCTGCCATGGGAACACATCACCGCATATCTTAGCAGTACACAAGCCTGATATGTGACATATGTCCTGTACTTTCACATGCAATGTCTACAGGTTGTGTTAGGCATGTGGCCACTGACCGCAATGCATCCACACCATGTGGGCATATGTGTGCACACCCTTATCTTGACAGTTTATCACACCTCTTGTAGTGTGTACTACAGCAGTCACTGCTCCTGGCAGGGGTATATCAGTGTGGACCATCTGCATTTGCCAGTGTATGTTCAGTCTGACCTACACATGTCCCCCTATTCTGCATTATTGCAAGGTCTACTCATGTGCACATCCCATGGTGTTCACACACTGCCATCACTATTGCTGTGTGGGTAGGATTACTGCTACCACTGGTCCTGAACCTGACTATGTGCAGTTAGAGCCATTTTTACCATCCTTAGGATCCTTGCTGCAGTGCACTCGTGTGTCATGCTGATTACCCCCTCCTTCAGCCTTTATGCAGATGCATGACAAGTAAGCCCTACACATGTGTCACTTTGCAGTGCCCATACACTGAACACCACATGTTGCAGCCTAGATCCAGCTGATAATGTGGACTACTGTAATGCCTTATGCCACAGTGTATCTATGCAGCAGTTGCCATTGTCCTACAGGTATATACACTGGTGTTCCACTGTATATGGGTGCTTTTCCGAACATGTCACTACTGTAGGCCATGTCTACCACCAGTATGTTACTCCCTGTGGACACATTCCACAATGACACAATGTTAGTTATCATGCAGGTGTCTGACATACCCTTCCAATACCCCATCATGGTCACCCCTGTGAGACCGTGCATTTCACAGCAAGAATACATGCACATGTACAGCATGCACTCAGGGTAGATGTGTTAGATGTGTGCATAGAACATACCATCACCATTACATGCCCGGTGTGTTGGCAAGCATCTACATAAAACATACCCACCAGCCACAGGCTGCTGCCTTGGTAGTATACCAGAGAGACCTACATAAGAGGGTGAGAGATGCAATGTCAGTGGCCACACCTGTGGCAGTGCTACAAGGTGGGTGCAGTATTACAACACACCAATGATACATTTCCACGATACTATCAATTCTGGACATCTGTTTATCACTACAATGCAGCAACATAATATATCTATGACATGTCAGATATGCATGATCTACCTGTACCAATGCGGATGCATACACAACAGTGGTCTACTTATGTGTCCTGTGTCCTTACCTGCATGCTTCTCGGCTGATGTGTGGGTGACACCCACCTCTGCGAAAGAGTCCAGTAGTTTTTGGCTGTCTGGACGGGCAGGTGCCACATGGCCGGCTAGGAGCTCCTCCACACGTGTCAGTGGGAATGGATGGCATGGCCCCTTCATGGCAAGGTGATCCCCTGGACTGCAGCAGCACACTGACGGGCATTGCAAAGAAGGTCAGTACAATGTTGCCAGACCTGCTCATAACTGTGGTTGTGCAGTCCAACATCATTGACCCTGTGGACTAGTTTGTTCCACAGGGCAGTCTGCTCCTGCTACTTATGTGCGGCCCTGCCAAACAGCACTGGATAGTGCTGGATCAAGTGAGATATCAACACTTCATTGTCTGCATGGGAATAGATAGGCAACTGTGCATGTACCATCTTGGCTGAAAGATATAAAGATGGAAACAGATCTGAGCATCTCATACAGCAAGTTTACCACAGTTCGTAATGCACATCTCTGTCACCCCCACCATATTAGCTTCAACAAACTGTACACACAACTCATTAGGTATGGCTACTGCTTACCTACCGGTTGGCCAGATATTGTATTGTGCCACACTTTCTGCTATGTGATTGTAGCCATGTCTCCTGTGTGGACACTGTCATTGATGGCCTCTTACAGACTATTTACCTGCATGCCATTGTCAGGGCCACAATGGTTCCATATATGCTAGTGGTATGGCTACTCTCGGATTGCTCTACATCTGACATTCTGTGTTATTTGGGATATCTATGCATGCTGTTGTACATGTATGGGGATTATGTAGACTGTTACTACCAACATATGTTCTATAACAGTGACACAATAACATGTATATGTTCTATTGGCCAGCACATCCACCTCTTCAAACCCATCTGCCCATGATACCTGGCCACATCACATGTGTGCCCCAACCTGGGGCCTCCTCATGTACTGTTCCAGCAATACCATCAGGTGGAACCACATTGGGGATGTTGTCCCCCCGCTCGGGGCACACACAGACATGTTCCTGTCCCCTGAGGTCAGGTCTAGGGTCAGTTCCATACCGGGCTCCACAAACACATGTGGGATGTGCTACATGAGTCTGAGGCACCCAGTACACATTCACATGGCCAACATGCACCACCTGCTCAGCCTCCAGACCAGGATCCTTCAGGATGTGGACTGCTGTTGTGAGTAGCAGTGGGTGGGAAGCTTGTTCCCATTGTGCCCATATTGGGGCCCATGGGGCATCCACATCACAGACCACACACACCATCCACATTGTTTACCCACCACATGTGTCACAAACCACCCCTGTAGACTACCCTCCATATCAACCCGTCCTGACGACCTCCACAAGTGTACTTGCCATACTTCCCCATATTCCCATTGCATACTTCATAGACGGGGGCAATGTGTTCCCAACAAGGGACTAACATGTGATATACCTGTCCATGTTGCACACACTGCCAGCTGTAGATACCTGTGTGTATTGCTATGTGTGCTGGTGCCCCACACATAGCATACATCACTGTGGTAGTAATATAGGGGACATGTCTTTACATACATATATCTTTGTGTGTGTGTGTTTGCATATATGTAGACATGTGCATATAGGTCTATATCTATATATGTGTAGATATATGTGATGTATATATGTGCACAGATATATGTCTATACATGGGTATATATATAT